>NC_056739.1:994036524-994276524 GCF_019279795.1 Protopterus annectens | reverse complement strand
TATTATTCTGTTTGTTGCTGCCATCTCTCTCTCTCTCTCTCTCTCTCTCTCTCTCTCTCTCTCACTTTCTTCCTGGTAGTTCAATCCCGGTGTGATTCACACTCCAAGATCCTCTTCTGACTGTACTGCCATTAGCCTTCCTCCTACTAGGTGCTATTTTATGCCAATGTTGTTGAAACCCATGTGCAGTACTTTGTATTTTTCCACTGAACCTCAGCAGTTTCCTTTTTGCCAACTTGTTCATTGTTTTCAAATCCTCTCCTACATCCCCTGATCCTGCACCTGTCTTTGTGTCACATGTGATTGATCCCATTATGAATTTTGTCGAATGTTTCAGCAACAAGCTCATTGAAGAGTAAACTGCCATACTCCAGTATAACCTTCTGTAGTTCCTGATTTTCTTCTTCTTACTACAGCCCTCTATGTCATATCATTCAACAATGCTATCAGTCTCCTCTGTCTTGGGCTTAACACTAACTCCTCCGGTTTTCCTATAAGCATCTTGTATGGGACAAAGTATCATATTTTAAGAAAATTACTTTCATTCAGCAATATTAATTTTCAGATTTATAAGACATAATTTGGATTTTTGATTCTGTATGTCACAATAGTAGGTTTTACTTGCAAAACATGGAGATGCTAGGATAAGAATGCATGTCTGTGTGGCATAAACTGCAATGCGGAAAAATTAAATGGATAATGATATGTTATTAAATTGTACTTTCTTATTCTTTTTCTGCCATTTATACAGTGGGCACATGTCCCACAGCTCAATGTCATCAAATGTCAGAAAGAGTAATATAGATTAGAAAATAGGTCTGAGAATGAATAATACTTCTGCAACTGATTGCCACGGTGGTACGGTGGTAGCGTTGTTACCTCACAGCAAGAGGTTCTCCCGTTCGATTCTCAGCTTGGCTTGGGAGTGCCTTTTGTGTGGAGTCTGCATGTCCTCCCTGCGGTTGGGTAGAATTCGAAAGACATGCTTGTGTAAATGGGTGTGCCTTCATTGAAGGTCGGGCATCGAGCTGGCACCTTGGCGTTTCATAAAAATCTACTGCCAATCATTAGTGGACCGGAGTTTCGCTGTGGCGACCCCTTACCAGGAAAAGTCAAAAGACAAACAACAACAACTTCTGCAACTAGTATGCTGTAGGGCTAAAATAAATACATAAACACATAACTAAATACTGTTATTCATCTTGATTCCAAACATGTAAACACATTGTAGAACTTATTAATGAAAATAAAGAAAAGTTCATAAAGAGGCCTTAGTGGCAAAAGGAACCCATGATATATACCAAATGTTATAATGCAGTCACATATTGCCAAAGTCATAAGGGTTTTATCTTATTGCATAAGAAATATAAAAAAATGGATAAGGCAGGCAAATTAAAATGAAAACATTTTGTTTAAATGTAATGGTTACCATATAAACTGAGATGTTAAATTTACATTTTTAGTTACAGTGCATTAGAAACTTTGCACACATGATCTATTTTGAAATTCTAAGAGCTGCAAAAGTCTTAGAAAACAAAACCAAAGGTTTTGAGAATTCATCGGTATCGGATTATCTAACCTCCCTTAGTTCTAAAATATATACTTTAGAAACAGCAGTTTAGGTATCCTCTGAAAATAGATGCCTACCTAGAGTGGCTAACCCAGTGAAACAAAATCAACCAATTAAGAAATAAACAAATATGCAAAGAAATGAATTTAAACTAGAAGTACATTTTATTTCCTGAAGTGTTAAGTATGTTTTGTTGAACCAGATTATATCTAAATAAATAAGAAGACAAAATGTAGAGCTTATGCTCTACGGGGCCTACTATATTTTCTGTTTTTTTTATTTTCATATCTTGACTGTCATGATGCTGTCAAGCTTGTCAGCAAAATGTTTCCCCATTAAACATGGAGAAAGATCTTCAACTCTCATTAATCTGATTTCTGCAGTTGTCACATTTTTCCAAACTCATGGAAATGTTTGCCCACCACGTTTATTTTAACATGCCATATTCTTCATGTAAGACATCTGGACAGAAGCCAAAATAAGTATTAGCATACATTTTTAAGCAAACGGCGTAAATAAATGTGGCAAGGGCTAAAGATTGTACAACCCAGTTAAAGCTCAGTTATTTACTCACAAGCATAAGTAATACCCCCACCTGACATGCAGATTTGAAATATGTGTCGTTCCTATGTTAATGTGGACTTTTGTTTTAGTTTGCAGAATTTATCTAATAATATAAACAACATTATTATTATTTTTCAGAAAACATTCAAGAATGTAAGGCTGCATGTAGGCTGATAGAGGTGTGAAATTCCACACCACATAGGTGTTAATGTGTTAACAAGTTAAAAAAGTCTATAATGGACTTTAGAGCATCTAGAACCCCATGACGTCTGGAGATCTAGCAGCTGTCAGACCCTGAGCTTAATTTCTTTATGTTGTATAAAGCTGTTATAGTGCAGTTTTGGACAGTTAAGGTGTGTTAAAGGAATGTATTAATAAGAGAAAGAGTAAGACGGACTGTGAGACAGCAAATAAATAAAAAGAGGGTGTGGGGACGGAGGTTAGGAGAAAAACAGAGTGGCACTGGAAAACATTGGGGACACCATGGAGTATGTTGCCTAGTGATGTATTGTTACATAAGGGCACTCACTGACTGCAGGGGTGGGCCATCACTGATATGGGGCGGTGGGTAGCAGTATAGGACCTTAGAGTATAATTTGAAGAAACACAGCTACACCCATATAGATATGGTATAAGATCTCTGGATCTTGACACTGGTATGTGTGACTGTCAAATTCACCACCCCTTCTTTTTCTTTGGAAAGGCATAACAAATTATTTGAGAATTTCTGTCTTTCCAAGCACTCATTGTACTGTCTGCCTACTTTAATCAGTCCTTGCTCCACTGTCCTGATCTGTTAAATGAGCACAAATAATCTTCTTTTCAGTCTGTTATTACTTCTCATACATTTGACTTTGCTTTTCTTGGCTTTCTCATACACATTCTCTTGACCCTCTCAACTGAAGTGCACCGGGCTCTTTTCTTCCACTACCTTCTTCCCATTTCTAGCACATTCCCAGAGGCAACTGTATGCTCATTTTTTTCTGTATATAGAGGCAGCTTGTTACCAAACCCTGCCTTCTGTCTCCTGTTTTGGTCTCAGACAGTTCTTCAGTTATTGATGGGTACACTATCTTACCAGCTGCAGAATAGCAAGTGCCATCCTTTGGTTTTATAGGCCAGACAATGCATATACCCACCTCAAGCTTTGGTTTGATACCTCCACTAATTGACATGCAATATACAAGTCCATAGTTACTACACCACAATTTAAATTTTTAAGTAAAAACAGAGCCATGACTCCTGTGAGAAAAATCATGACTGAAAGTGTTACTCTACTGTACCACAAAATGCTTTTACTTAATACACTATTCGCAGTGAAAAGTATGACCATCAGTTATACATATTATTTATTTACTTGTTTTAATTTTCTTAACTAAGTAAGTATAGTGGACAGCTGATCATTTTTAGCTATCATCATGGCTCTAATGAGGTTTAAAATAATTCTCACTTCAACTGGTTCTGTGGACTCCCAACACATTGAAATTTAATCAGCTTCTGTCCTCCAATACAATCACAAGACTAGATATTTACTCTTTTATTCCAAGACATTTATTAGCATTACTTAACAATAGATGCAAAATTGTGAGAAAAAAGTGCTGCTAATGTTAACAACAAACACTGAAAGTCAACATTTTATAAAAAAGCAAAGCAATTGAAGAACAGTTCTCAGTAGGTATATGCAGGATGCCAGATAAGGTGCATGTAGTCTGCGATATGTATAGTAATCAGAAAGTGTTTGGAGGAGTTAAGACGTGGGGCAGATTGTAATCAATGTTCCTTTTGTGTAATGTTTCATTTTCCTTATATTGTCTAGCATGAGGTGAGGAGAGTCACAGACCCTTTTAGGACTGAAACTGATCTTTGTTCAGCTCTCAGGCCAAACCATTAAACATTAAAAGTGCTTATTAATATCTATTAAGGTCATCCATTCTCAGATGGTCAGATACCTTCATTTACTTATTTAAATAAATAGTCATTGAACAGAATGGCTGCAGACTTGCAGTAGCACTTGTAAACAACTTTGCAAGAAGCAATACTTATTTAATGTTTTTTTCTTAAATGTTACAATTTACATTGTAAGAGTTCTGTGAAATGTAAGTACATAGTTTGTCAGATATGTTGTTGCCATAACAAAGACACTTTAGCATACTTTTATTCATGTGTAACACTGCCTAGTGTCCAAAAAACTAATGGCAGTCATTAGTAAGCTTGTACCTGAAATTGGTGGTGTAGTACAACAGACAATAACCAGCTCTTCTAGTATACTATAAAGTGCCAGTGTGTAACCCCATGCTTTCATTTCCTTTGTTTGTTCTCTCTTTACTCACCTTGAACCACATGGTCAATTTTGGCCAATGGCTCCTTTCCTTCAGGAGCTCAGAATCTCTTATCCTTATTAAGTATGTTGTCAAATATTTTAGCTTTAATTATACCTTCTTCTACTAGCTGTATCAATCTTTCATGGTCTAATACCTCCACTATTTTAACTCTCTTTTGAATTTTGATGCAAAAAATTATCACCTATCTGTGGGAGATTAAAATAACTGCTTTATTTGTGCTGTCCAATATCCTATCCATTCTTGTACCATTTGCAAACCCTCAAACCACAAACATAGACAGACAGACAGCTACATACATACATATATTTATTAGATAAAAATATAGCACATAGCCAGTCAACCACGTTTTTTTTGAGGAATTCAGAATACCGGGAGAAAATCCATGTTAATACAAGTAGGACGTGAAGATTCTACACACCCAGTGGCAGCAAGTTAACACTGAACCCAAAATAAGCAAAACATATGTAATAATAATACTACTAATAATAATACTAATATTAATACTACTACTACTAATAATATCCATTTGTTAACCGAGTAGGCCCACTGGAAACAGTCCCTTTTTGAAGGGTGACCTGGGAGTAATGTCTGGTTAAATGACATTCTTAGAGTGACTCAGTAGGCAGATAAGGGCTGAAACAAACCCTGAACCACAGCTCACAGCCCTAACCCTCTTCACCAACTACAAGGTCACTGCAGTAAACCTCTTTGTCAACAATGGACAGGTCAGTGAATCCTAGTCCAATGAGTCAATATAAGCGATGTTGCTCATCCAGTCAGGATAAAACAGACGAGCATTCATGGGTTCTGTTCAAGTAGCTTCATTATGTACAAACACATCAGGATTGAGGCTTAATAATTTTAACTTAGATAAACTTACAAACAAACTAGCTATTACACTCATACATGCTCACTCTCTGGCTGCACTCTCAAAATGGCACTGAAGCTAGCATGTGCTTGCTATTTATATGCACATGCTGTCCTTAAAATGCTTCTTAAAGGTACAACACACACACACTATTCTACATCCTCCCTCTTTGAGAAATGAGTAGTGCAATATTGACGACATTGGCAGACATGCAATTGGTACAAATAATTCTTTGACATGCAATCATACAGAACTAAATATATATATAGACAATTATGTCCAGGATGCTGTGTATTTCACACTGGGTGTGGCAATATGACCAAATCACAGTAACTGGGACTGTCTCTGCCAAATGTTCAACCTTGGTGATATCAGAAACATCATTAGGAATGGAAATAGAAGTTAAGGAATGTTCTGCAACAGGAACATCATCTGGATTGCCCTGAGATCTAGAGTTGGCATTAGTGAAAAAATGCTGCGATTTCAACTCTGATACAGGAAGAAGATGTCTGCAATTTCTCCTGTACTTCACACCCTCAGATTCTACAAAATAGGATCTCGGCTTGGCACATATACCTGCTACTTGACCACTTGACCAAGCTGGTCAAAACCGTTTGTTGTTTTATATCCTTACTGTTTCTCCTTCTTTCAATGAACGAAGAAATCTGCTCGATTTATCATAGCTGGACTTCTGGAAAGAATGACATCTGCATAGTTGTGTTTTGATTGCTCTGTTGTTCTTAGGCTTAGCTTTAGGCCTCAACAAACTGGAATTGATAGGCGATGTTGTTCTGATTTGCCTATACAGAAGACTCTGAGCAGGCGTGCCAAGTATATCATCACAGGGTATGTATCTGAGACTGAGTAAATTCAAAAGACATCAGTGTTATCATGCTTTGACTTCTCTAATAATTGCTTTGCACTCTGTACTGCATGTTCAGCTAGTCCATTTGACTGTGGATACTCTGGACTACTAGTAACATGTACAAAGTCCCATTCTTTTGCAAATTTCTGAAATAACTGACTGGTAAATTGGGTACTCTTGTCAGAAATGACGTTGTGTGGACTACCATGGACTGAGAAATTACATTTCAGCTTGGTAATAACAGCAGTGGATATTAGATTAGGTAGTAAATCAATCTCAAACTAGTTCAAATAAGAGTCTTCCAACACTAAGTAATGCTGATTGTTCCACTGGAATATATCAGTGGTTACTGTTGACCAAGGTAGTTCAGGAATTTGACTTACCTGAAGTGGTTCTTTTTGCAAATGCAGTTTATTACTGTTGCATACTGAACAAGAAGAAAGTACTTTATCAATGTTTTTTACTAGCGAAGTCCAAAATACTAGTTCTGTTACCCTTCTTTTGGTAGATTCGGAATCAAGGTGACCATGATGCAAAATCTGGATATATTCATGTTGTAAGGTAGCAGGAACAAAAATTTTAGGAGTTTTGAAAATAATGCCATCTTAGATCAACATTTCATCTCTTTAAGCAAAATAAGTTTGCAGTTCAGGTGGTACACTATATTGCTTTGACGGCCATCCAACATTAATGTAATGGTTGGGCTTCTACAAAATTGGATCAGTCTTTGTATGATCTCTTAGCTCATCAAGTCTTGTGGTAGAAAAATTATGCACTTCCATGACATCAAAGTCAAAATTCTCTGCATTAAGCTGTTCCATTGTACTTCTGGGTGAGCTGGATAAGGTATCAGCCAGATAAAGAAGTTTGCCTTTTGTATAGACCATTTTGAAGTTGTACTTTTGCAATGTGAGCATCATTCTTTGTAATCTCGCTGGAGCTGAATGCATAGGCTTCATTAAAGCAGTGACTAGTGGTTGGTGATCAGTGTAAATCTGAATATCTTGACCATAAATATAATCATGACATTTTGAACATGCAAATACTATTGCCAAAAGTTTTTTCTCAATTTGAGCATATTGCATTTCAGTTTGGATAAGAGTTCTACATAGGTTACTGGTCTGCCTTCTTGAAGAATAACTGCACCAAGACCAAATTTTGAAGCATCACAGGGAAGAGTAACTGGTTTATTGAATGTAGGTGGGGTGGAGATTTTCTGCTTAAGGTCTGCAAATGCTCTTTGGTGCTGTTCCAGCCAAGACCATGTAACATTTTTGCATGTCAGCTCTATCAAAGTTGCTGACAACTCACTAAAGTCTGGTATAAACTTGCCTAAATAGTTGACCATATGAGGAAAATGCTGTAGAGTGTGAACATTATCTGGTGCTGGCATCTCAAGAATGACTGCTTGCTTGGATAGGTCTGGTCGCAAGCCAGTGCTGGTAAATACATGACCTACATATGTAATGTCTGGTAGTCTGAATTTGCACCTCAGAGGACTGAGCTTTAAGTTCACTTCATGTGCTTTGTCTAGAACTTTTCTAAGGTTTCTGTCATGCTCTGCTTCACCATTGCCTTCAATCAATAAATCATCTACTATTATGGCACAAGGATAACATGAAATAATTTGCTCCATTGCACACTGAAAGACTTCACTTGCAGAATGTATTGCAAATGGCATAGTGAGGAATCTATATCTTCCAAATGGGGTACTGAAAGTAGTTAGTACTGAAGATTTGTGATCAAGCATTACTTGCCAAAATGAACTTTTTGTATCCAAGACAGAAAAAAAACAGTGGCATTCGGTATCAGGGCTGAGTCTTCCTCGACTGTACTCATGGGATGATGCAGTCTCTTTAATGCTTTATTCAAATCTCTTGGATCAATACATATTCTAATTTCATCTAAATGTTTTTTGTGGGCTGCTACCATGGATGATACCATTCAGTTGGTTCTGTAACTGGACTAATTACACCTTGCTGCACCGTTTTATCCAACTGAGCATTGACTTTATTCTGCATAGCTGTAGGAAGTTTTCTTGCTAGTCTGATGACTGGCCTGACCTCTGGGTCTAACTTCATAGAATACACAACTGGAAGTTTGACTAGCTTGTCATCGAAAACATCAGCATACTCTGAGAAAATAGATTCAGTAAAATTGTAACTAGAATATGTGCTTATATGATGAACTTCTTTGGTAAAGGAAAGCAGATTCATTCTCAAATTGTCTCTGAGAACCAATAATGACTGCACAGGCCTTTAGACTACATAAAATAGTAAGCTGTAATAGTTCCTAGCCAAATAACATGAAAGCACTACGGAGCCTTCGGTTTGAATTTCTTCACCTCATTAAGCAACACGTTTTGCACAACTGGCCACATTAAGTTGCTCACCAGCTCTCACCTTAGCAAATGTGTCTGCTGATATAACATTATACTTTGAACCAGTGTCTAATCTGAACTCTGTGGATTTACCATTGATCTGCACAGTACAAGACACTTCATTCTTTGCCAACAAATTTACTGCATCAACCTTTTCACCAATTACTGACACACTATCAACGTAGAAAGTAAAGTTGCAGCTCTCTATATAATCAACTTAATTTTTAAGTGATCTTTCTTTATAACTGTGTGAGGTTTACTTGATTTTCAAAACTTCAGAAAACCTGAGCACATCTAAACAATCCTATTTTTGTTTGTGATTTACTGTGGAGTTGACTGGTAAGAGAAGTTTTAGTTGAATTTATATTGTATTTGTTATCACTGTTTTTCACTGTTTGTAGGTAGGAAGGGACTGCTTGTTTACAAGATGTACTTTGATTCATATTTTGTTGTTTTACCTTTAATTTCACTGTTGGTTATTAAAATGGGATAGGTTTTAGAGAGGCAAGCTCTAGCCACCCCAAGGAGCCTAGACAGCTATAAATTTATACAGACTGCAGAGAGGAAAATCCTGAGCATATTTAAATGACCCTATCTTGGCTTGTGATTTACTGTGGAGTTGACTGGTAAGAGAAGTTTTGTTTGAATTTATATTGTATTTGTTATTAATCTTTTTCACTGTTTGTAGGTAGGAATGGACTGCTTGTCAACAAGAATTACTTAAATTCATATTTTGTTGTTTTACCTTTAATTTCACGGTTGGTAGTTAGAAAGGGATAAGTTTTAGTCAGGCAAGCTCTAGCCACCACAAGGGGCCTAGACAGCTATAAATTTACACAGACTGCAGAGAGGAAAATCCTGAGCATATCTAAACAATTCTATCTTGGTTTTTGATTTATTTAGCTTTACTGTTAAAAAGACGTGTGACTGCGAGTGATAGTGACATAAAGGAATCGCAACTATTGTCTGGCTTGTAGAACTTGTATAGTCAGAACAACTTTACTGTACTGTATTATTTAGTTGTATATTGCTGATGCGATTTTTGTCATATAAGTTGATTTAAGTTTTCTTTGAATTCTGTGGATATTGATTTTGATTATTCATTTCTTTTGCAATATTTTATTCATTTGAAGCTGAATATGGATTCCTTAAATGAGTATGCAATTAATGATTTGCTAGTACACAAATATCTTGTATAGTGTAATAAATGCTATGCATATTTAAAGGTAACAGCAGATAACACTAGTGATCTGTGTTCCTCGTGTTAAAAGTTGGATTATTTGCTTACCATTGTTAGAAGTAAATCTAGACTTGATGATGATTGCACTTGTGCAATTGGCATGGCTTGGGGAACTGTTGTTTCATATATTAATGACTGGACTGATGAACTGACTAACATTAGGCATAGAAAAAATAGAACACATTTACGAAATAATGCATCTATTGTGTGCAAAGATCATTCAACCCCTATGAAACAAGACGGTGCCCCTGACAACTTTGGAATTCTGGGTGCAAGTATTCAGGAATCTGAGGATTCAGTTTGTTTAGAAGGAAACAAAGCAAGAAAGAAAGGAAGAAGTTCACAACAAATAACAAGGAAGAAAAATGTTTAATGACTTTAAAGGAAAGGAAATACGTAGTAAAAAGGACACTGCTTTGTTATGTAATTCACAGGTTATAGGGAATAATGATATTTTTATTTCAAAAAATCTTCAGGCTACAGAAAAAGGCATCATTTTTCCAATGGAGAAGGTAGAAAAAAAGGCAAGGGGCAGGTGAAAAGGAAGAAATCAAAATTGAACATGGAAGGATTGAAGAACATTACTATAAAAAAAAGAAGAGAAAGACAGATGTTGGCTAGAAAAAAGAAGAGAAAGACAAATGTTGACCACATGGCTTAAGCTGTGGATTTACAATACCAGCTGGATGGGAATTTAATACACAATGAAAACAGTGGGATTAATAAGACTAATAATGATAAAGATCTTCCTTCATAACAATTGATAGAGCAGATATTACTGTATTAGAAGCTGAAGATTCTTCAGAGATGGCCAGCAAAGATATTCTTGTAACTGGAGATTCAATTATTAGAGGAACTGATACTTATATTTGCAGAGATGATGATGATGAACATCAAATAGTGTTATGCTTGCCAGGAAAAATAAAAGATGTGAGACAAGCCTTGGAACACCTTAATGTAAGGAAGTATGGATCAGTTTTTATTCATGTTGGTACAAATGGTGTCACCCGCAATGATTCTCTGACTGTTAGTAGGGAACTGACAGCCCTCTTAGAATGCATAGCTTGTACTGGTGTAAGGGTGTATTTTTCACAAATCACCTATAGAAAGGATAGTCAGGTCACTGTGAATGAAAAGATTTTCTGGGTAAATACCTACATGGAAAAAATGTCCTCTTTTAAAAAATGGAAATGTGTACAGCATCCAAGCCTAGTTTTGGGCACACTTGTTCAGACAGGATGGTGTGCATTTGTCATGATCAGGGAGGATAATTTTTGCAGTAGATATTTTGCATTATTTGGCAAACACTAGGTAGGATTTTTGTCTGGTTGAAAATTTAACAGTTCACAGACAGCAACATTTGATGCTTCTCGGATGGTTGTTAATGCTAGGAGCATTAATAATAATGTTTTTTCATTGTAAAATTTGCTACGCTCCCACAAAATTGATGTTGTTATTGTTTGTGAAACATGGTTAAAAAAAAATGACTGGAAACCAGTTCTATCAAGGTATAAATGTTTTTACTGTAACAGACATTCTAACAAAAATCAGGTGGAGGTGTTATGATAGAGATTAAAGATAGCTATGAGACCTGTGATTATTACATGGTCAATGATAACACCAATATTTTGACTGTGTAACTGTGACAATAAAGAAATCCCTGGAACATATAACAATTGTTGGAGTGTATAGACCACCAAAGTCAAATGCAAATGACCTAGAGCAATTCATACATTTCTTGCATGAAACACAGGAGGGAAGAATAACATTAGCTGGGGACTTAAATTTACCAGAAACAGGCTGAAATAATATTGATTGAACAACATTAGTAAGGAAACTATTCACAGCGTATACTCAGGAACAACAATTGGTTCAGATTGTAAAAAAAAAAAATACCAGGTGATGGAACATACTATACACTGTTTGTGTTCCCAACGAAATTGCTGTAACTTCAAGTCAAGTTTTACCACCATTGATATGCAATGATAATGGGATTATAAAGGTTAATTTGTTGCTAGATAATTCTGCTAAACTGAAATCTAAGCCAATGCACAGAAGGTTAATTACAGATTATATGGAAGAAGAACAGTCACTATGTAAAACTAACTGGAGTGAGGTGTTCAGTGGAAAAACTGCAGATGAAATGTGGAAAGTTTTGAAAGAAAAATTGTTTGAGTGCAAAAAATAAAAAAAAAAAAAATGTTTAACATCAAGATCTAGGCATACAACATCAGGGGATATATTTCCATGAGAACAAGATATCTGATTAAGGTGAGGGACAAAAAATATAAGAAATGGAAAAGAGGTCGAACTACAACTTTGAAAACTGAAATAAACAAGCTAGATAAACAGATTAAGCATAGTGCGAGACAAATCAAGTAAAATTTGTAGAAAATTTATATAAAGATATTGAGCACAATAGGAAACCTTTTATAGATACATAAGATGTGGAAGGAGTAAATACATACAAACTGATAAACTGCGTGTAGTTTCTAAAATTTATTCTCAGACACAACAGATTATAGAGATATTTACAAAATCTTATGCAAAACAGTTTGGCTTCACAAAAGGGGTGATACATTGCCTGAGTGACATCCAGGTAACTCCACATACTGGAATCAAATTAGATTATATTGAAAAAGAATTGTACAAACTGGAGCCAAATAAAGCACAGGGAGGAGACAAAATTAGTAACAATGACCTGCGAACACTTCAGCAAGAACTTTCACTGCCATTATATCTATTATTCACTAGGTCATATAAATAAGGGGAGATTCCACAAGATTGTAAACATGCAATTATTAAGCCTGTCTTTAAGGGAAAGGGGAGTAGGACTAACCCAGAGACATATAGACCCTTAAGTCTACTTTCATGTTGTGGAAAAATAATGGAGACGGTAATATTAGATAAGTTAGTGTCAGAACTGGATAGGATGGGACTTGAAAACATATGTCAACATGCATATGTTAAAAACAGATCTATTACCACCTGTAACATGATGTTCTGTAGCAATATAATAACAGCTATGAATGAAAAAGTGTGATGTGATGTAATTTATATTGATTTAACTTCCGCACTTGACAGGGTCATACACAAAACACTGATCAATAAATTAGTACAACTAAGTATTGATGTACTCTTGATAAGATGGATAGCTGCATGGCTTACAAATAGGACATGGCAAGTATCATGCAGCAACTTGACTGGTGAAATCCTTGGTTACAGTCAGGGTGTCCCGCAGGGCTCTGTCCTAGGCCCTTACTTGTTTAGATTGTATTTTTAAGACTTAACTTTTTCATCTGAGGTGTTCTGCAGTCTACATGCAGACAACCTGAAATTGGGTAAACTTATTATATGTGTTACTGATAAGGCATGTCTGCAAAATAACTTGACTAAATTGACCATTTGGGTACAGGAGAATAATATACTGATAAATACATCAAAAACTAAGAATATGAGATTTGGGAGACATAAATTGAAAGGTGAATATTTAATACAGCACACAGTGATTGAAACTGTCGACTCATTTAAGGACTTGGGTATATGGGTAGATTCAGCTATGAGTTTTTCTAATCATGTCAACCAATTTGTTAATGATAGTTATAGAACTACAGGTTGTATAAAAAGATTTATAAAGTCTAGGAAATCAAAAATAATGAAGTCATTGTTTGTTAGTTACATTAGACCCAAACTTGAGTGTGGACCAACGATATGGAAACCCATTAAGAAAACAAACATGAGTAAACTGGAAAGGGTACATCAGAAATATACCAAGGGCATCCATGGATGGGAAATATAAGTTATTATGAAGGACTAAAATACCTGAACTTGTACAGTGTCCCTTACAGATATCTAAGAGGAGATCTTATTCAGGTATATAGGGCATTTAGAGACAACTATCTCTGGGAATGTTTGTGGTTATCAAAAAGTACTAGAGAATCATCAGACAACCTATGTAGAACATTCTGTAAGAATGAGAAGTGTACTAATTGGTTCTCTGAGAGAGCAGGTGATGTATGGAACAGACTACCAAATTAGATTAAAGCAAGTACTAGTTTAGATATTTTTAAGAACAGCATGAACACTTATTATGGGAACAAGTGTTCTGGTATATTGGCAAGCTAGAAGGGCATTAATTCCCGTGCTAGAAATATTTGTATGTATGCCTGCATGTATGGTTCCATTTTTTACACTTGTTGCATTGCTGAACAAATGTTAAGCATTCTTCTCTTCTAGACTCATGATTGGCACCACAATTGTGGCAGTTAACAATAAAGCTGGATTTAAGTTTTGCTGACTCACCCTTGTACTGCATTTAGCATGTCCTTCTCTTAGAACTTGTTGGAAAACTACGGGTTTTACCTGGGGAGCCTGCAGTGGTGGAAGGTGGCATGTTCTCAGGCCTGCTTCTGCTAGCCATGTATTACATGCTGTCTACATTTGCTCTGGATCCTGCAGAAACCACGCTCTTATCACTTTCAAACACAATTGTGTGCATTTCTGTAACTTCATGGATTTGACAAATTTCAATAGCTTTGCTCAGTGTTAAATCACTGTCATGAAGCAAAATCTTTCTTACTGCAGCACTATTAAAACCACACACACACGCCTGCCCTTTATTAACTCATCTTTAAATCACCAAACCTACATGTTTTAGCTTTGTTTTTCAGGTTAGTAATATAAGCAACAGTTTCTCCTTGCTTTTGATCTCTTGTGCAAAACAAATGCCTCTCTAATGTAACATTTGTCTGGGGGTTACACATTTCCCTGAATTGGCATTTTAAACACTCTGGGTCTTCCCTTTATTTAACAGCAACAGTATATTTCGAGACTGGAGAAGAGAAGACCACAGCATAAAATATCCAAAATTTTATTGTGCAAACAATTTCAAGATAGTAGTAAAACAGATAAAACCAGTGAGCGCTTTCACATCAACCAGATGCTTCATCTGACTTCATTTACATTACACATCACTTCCTGCTTAAATACAATCTCTTGGCAACATGTAAGGTGCAACATGTAAGGTTGGGAGCTAAGAAAAATATCACTGAAAAGAGTGAATTATATTGGATAATTGAGCTGCAAGCTGATAAATTGCCTGGGCTTAATGAAAGGGCCTCAAATAAAACCATTATTGGTTGCCAAGAGGTTTAAGTCATTTTAATTTTAGTTTTTTATATAAATGAATGCTTTATGTTTTTAAGAGGTTAATTACCTAATTATCCCATTAACATGTTGCCTAGAGATTGTATTTAAGCAGGAAGTGATGTGCAATGTAAATGAAGTCTGATGAAGCATCTGGTTGATGTGAAAGCGCTCACTGTTTTTATCTGTTTTACTACTATCTTGAAATCATTTGCACAATAAAATGTTGGATATTTTGTGCCGTGGTCTTCTCTTCTCCAGTCTCGAAATATACTGTTGCTGTTAAAGTTTTCTTTGGAGAGGGTGAAGTTTATCCATAGTGGCTGCATTTGTTGTTTCTTTTATCTTCCCTTTATTTAGCCTGTACAACAATATGACAGTTTTCACCTTCTCCCTCATATACTGCTGGTGCATATACAAATGAACACTTTCTTTCAATGGCCTCTGACCCAACTAGGTTTAGCAAAATGAATGCCTTGGTGTGTGCATCTTTGTCAGAATAAGCTGCTTGTATAAAAATATCGTACTCATGTTCAAATATTCTCCAATTCTCTGCAATATTCTGATCAAATTTAAGTGGTGGTTTTTGAAATCCATCTCTCATATTAACACATACCAGTGAAGGCTTTTGTAAGTATGCATGAACACACCCAAATGTACATATACCAGAAATTTATGCCAGTATTTGTAACTGTGCCCAATAACACAACACGCCTCTAAATGACTGATCTTTGCAAAATAAGTCTCCTGGGCACAAGAATACTCTTGAAATTACTGTACTGTAAGAAATCACCTCTTCTCACTGTAAGACACATTTCAAAATAACTTCACTGTACGAATAAACTGAGCAAAAGAAGTTCAGAGTAAAAAACATTTCCAAGTAATTGCACTTTGCAAATAAACAGTACACAGCACACTAAAACTTTCCCAAAATGGCTGTACTTTGCTAAATAACTCTGTACAGTGAAATAAACACTCTGTAATGGTGGTACTCTGTGGATAGACACATCCAGCATAAGAAACATTTCAAAATGCCTGTATTTTGACTGCACTTTATGAAATAGTTGCAGTTTGCACACAATAAGCTCTTTGGAATAAATGCACAGTAATGACCACACGCTGTAAGCACTTTTACACACATTGAGATACTATGAATAACTCTAGTTATGGCCTGAATAGCTTCAATCAATGCAAAATAGTAATTAATACCAAAACACAGTACTTTGCCAAAAAACATGCAGTTGCCTTGGTTTATTTATGCTTAATATGCCCTTTTTGCCCTATTTGTTTTGCTCATTTAATCTTTTTTTCATGTCCATTATACTTTTCTTGTGCTGTTTTTACTCTAAACATGCTCATTTTGTAATTCTGAGGTAATTCTGAACCCCTTATGTGCTTTTCTGATAATCATTTTATCAGATATCTTAATTTTAAACATATTGTTTAACTAATAAACCTTTCGTGCCACCCACTTGTTTAATAATGCATCTTGTGCCGTTGTAATGCTCCATTTTATCTTGTTAATAAATAAATCATTCATGCAAGTTTTCATTACCTTTAGTTCATTTCTGGCCCTTTTCGCACTTGGTTATCTTAGTTTACTTTCACTGTTAACTCTCCACCTCACAGCTCTGAAAAGCAGCCTCTGGAATCCCAATTCTGACACCATGTAGCTGCTCCAGTCAGGATAAAACAGATGAGCATTTGTGGGTTCTATTCAAGCAGCTTTATTATGTAGAAACACATGAGGATTGAGGGTTAATAACTTTAAACTTACAAACAAACTAGCTATTACACTCATACATGCTCACTCTCTGGCTGGACCCTCAAAATGGCACTGAAACTAGCATATGCTTGCTTTTTATATGATGTGCTGTCCTTGAAATGCTTCTTAAAGGTACAACACACACACACACACTATTCTACAACTGAATACCACTTTCAGCAATCATTGATGCCTTTTTACCCTGGATGTATTAGTTGGTGGTGTGGGGGTCCCCCTACATGGAGGTGCAGGTGATTGCTGGAAGTGGTATTCAGAGATGTGGATTTAATTCAATGGGACTTGTACAATTGTCCATCAATGAGTCAGCATTGATCTGAATTACATGTCATGTAGTATGAGAGAAATGTTACTACTGAGATGCTATATTGCCTTTTACATGTTCACTGTACTCACTTTAACCATCTAGTGTTTGATGTAGAGCATATAATTCCCATCTTACATCCTTTCCTCCCCCTTTAATTGCTAAGCTGCTATTTTGATGTGTGTGTGTGTGTGTGTGTGTGTGTGTGTGTGTGTGTGTGTGTGTGTGTGTGTGTGTGTGTGTGTGCGTGTGTGCGTGCATGTGTGTGTGTTTCTTGAGTTTCTTTTCCTCCCTGCTCTGCTCTCTTTTTCTTAAACATTTCACAATTTATTTACTGCCTACTACAGTTCGGTACACCTCCTTCTGCTTTGCCTGAAACACATATATCCTGTTATTCTTATATCCCACACTATTTATTCCTTTGCCCAGGGTTCCATCACATCTATTAACTCTTCTCCTCCTCTTACAAAACCATCTTAGGCACTCCTGTTTTCTTGCTTTGACTCTTAACATTATCCAGCATGACTCTCTTCACATCCTTGTAGGTTTGAGCGTCCTGTTCAGTGACCTTTTTCCACTCTGTTTATCCTTTTTAATGCCTTTTCTTGCTCTACATTATTGTATATTCTGCCTTCACTGACAATTGCCATAACTCCAGTCTATTGTTCTCTTTATTGTATGCAACAACTACTTCCTCCTTATCATTCCATAATTCTACTACACAATCTGCTTCACTTTCATTGCATAATCATACTAATATACCTATGTAGAGATCGGAGGTCTAACTGTGCCATATAAGCATATGTTTCACCCTGTCTCCCCATTCATCCCATACAACAAATTCACTCACATTATTCCAGTTTCTCAACCAAAACCTATAGTCCTGGATCTTGTTCTTCCTTGCTGTGCCTTGAAACAAGTAGCACCTCTGAAAAGGCAATGTGACATCCCAAATCTGTGTGCCACACCCATGCCCTTCCCATTGAATCTACTTAGACATCCTTCTATATCATGTTTGCAGTATTTGCCATAGAAGGGATGTCTTGCCCTGGATAGCCCAATGCTCAGCCACTATGAAAAAAGCCTAAAAAATGATCTTGTATGAACCGTAAATCATATGTATATTCCCTGCACAGAACATAGGGCATAAAAGGAATGTACAGATACACCTACCAGTTTGAATGCAATTTTTGATAGCTGGTTTGAATGCCTTGTTGCTGCACTGACTATTTAGGAAAAACAGATAAGTGCCCGTTAGGGTCTTTTTTTTACTTTTCTTAGTCTTGTATTTTATTTTTACTACCTAGAGTTCATGTCATCCAAGAAGAGAAAATGTCAATGTGGGAGGCAGATTCCCCATAATGATCATCACAAACAGTGTCTTTTTTGTTTGGGCACTTCCCATGATCATACCTCTTGAAGTATCTGTTATGCATTTGTGCCTAAGACAGTCAGAAACCATTTGACTTCTCTAGCCATTTATCTTGAAAACCAACAGCTTAAACAGTTAGCCCAGGGAATCATGTCAAAATCCTTTGACCCCTAGTTACTCTTGTTAGATAAAAAGAAGGTTAAGAAGTCTCGGTTGGATTCTTTAGCTGTCCAGCCTCCTCCTGACATCCCTCTAGAAGCAGGTAATAGCTCTGTAAGTCATTCAGCGTTTATGTTAGAGTCCTCTACTGTGACTCCCCAGAGGCCGGCATGGATCCATCTTTTCACATTGTCTGAGGCTTTGCAGGCATCTGCTCCAGACATCGAGGGAGAACTGCGGAGGGTCCTTGTTTACCTCAGATGGTCCTAAAGGGATTCTGCAGATAATGATCAGGGAGGACATTCTGAGGTTTCTTCTTGAATCTCACCAAGGGTTGGAACTTCTGGTATTTATTAGGGCACATGTCCCTTCTCAGAAAAGTCACAGACTGAAGCATATTTCAGTCTGTCTTGTGGATCTTCAAAGGGAATGGCAAGAGTTTACTCAGAACTTGTTTTCTTCCTTAAAGGCCCTAAAGCCTTCTCAAGGGATCTCAGTACCTGCTCCTCCTCAGACCTCTACCTCTTCAAAATGGCTTAGGGACCCAGATAACTCAGATGAGGATTCATTGTGTGATGTGGGGTCTTTGTCCTGTTCTTCGCAGATGCCTTTGCCTTTCACTTATGGTTTTGATGATGAGGAGTCTGTTAACCCTGAGTCTCCTTTCAAGGAATGGTCCTTTGGGGGCACAATTTCTAGGATGATAGAATTCTTTAAGTGGGATTCTTCTCAACTGTCTGATATTCAGAGAAGAAAATATGAGTTGCTTCAGGTGGATACTCCGTAACCATCAACAGTTCCTTCTGTGTTGGCTGCCTTGTTAGATACTTTGATTGCTGCTTCCAAGTCTCCTGACTCTCACCCTCCTGCTCCTAAGAAGCTTGATATATTCTCTAAGGTTCCTGAGGATTGTGAACTTTATTTAAATGTCCTTCTGCTGATCCTGCTGTGTGATCAGTCTCTTCTAACAAACCTTCTAAACTTTTGTCCTCTTCCAAACTTTTGCTTTCTGATGAAGATTGTAGAGCAATGGAGAGGATTGGCAAGAAAGTTTACACTGTTCCTACTTTTGCCTTTAGGGCTATTAATTAACAGACCCACATGGTTAGGTATGATCTGGCCTTGATTGCTCAGGCTTGTCAGGTTATCTCTGCCATTTCTGATTCTGATGGAAAATCCTCTGCCTTATCTTTTTTTAGGTTCTGCTTACCAAGTGACTCGCCACTCTTTTAAGTGTAGCCATGATGCTGCTGACACCTCTTCTAGGGCTGCAGCCTTTGGGTCCATCATGAGGCATTATTCTTAGCTTCATATCCAGTCTCTACCTGAGGATATTGATGCCAAGTTGTTTTTGGAACTGCTGTTGATGACATGTTTAAGTCTATTCAAGAGAAAGACAAAGCCTAGCAAGACTTTAATATATTTCTGTCTCTCCTATCCCTAAGTTTCAGAGGAAATATCCTTCTAGGTCTGCTTTTGTTTACAGGCAACCCTGCCAGGTTTCTAAGGACAAGAAGGGTGGGATGTGGGCCCCCTCTGCTAAGGCTTATCAGATTTCTGTGGCCCAGAGGCCTCCTTTATCTGATAAGCCTGATTCTCTTTTACAGTTCACCCCCACTTTTTAGACCAGGTTCCTTTGTCCCTTCAGCTCTTCCTTTGTCTTCCAAATTGGTGTTTCATCACTTCAGGCTCTTGGGTTCTTTCTGTCATTTATCAGGATTACATTATGGTATGGAAATCTCGCCATCCTTTTTCAGGGATTCATCAACCTCCTCTAGAGCAACTTCCTCATTTCCTGGAGGTTCTGGGGTCCCTGTTGAACCAAGAAATCATTCAACCTTTATTCCCCTTCCCAAGTGGGAATGAGTTTTTTCCTAGAATGTACCTGGTTCCTCGAAAGGAGGGCACTTAGAGACTTATTTTCGATCTCTCCCAGCTCAGCACCTTTCTTGAGATGCCTTCTTTTCGGATGCTTACTCTTCAAACTCTGGTTCCTCTTTTATTACCCCAGTCTTTTCTGGTGTCCTTGGATCTGAAAGATGCTCAACTTTGTGTCCATATTCACCCTCTCTTCAAGAAGTTTTTACGTTTCTCTGTGTCTTCCCCTGATTTTGAGTTCTTTTTGTTGCCCTTTGGCCTCTTTACTACCCCAAGGGTATTCCAAAAATGCCTAGCTCCTGTGATTTCCTTCTGCAGGTTCTGAGGCATTCAGATTTTCCTTATCTAGATGACCTGTTGTTTCATGTGCCTTCTCCCAGCTGATTGTTACGGGATCTGCAGTTCACCATCTCTCTTCTTCAAAGTGTGGGGTTTACTATCAACTTCCAAAAGTCCATCCTAACTCCTTCTCAGGATCATGTGCATCTGGGATTCAGGATTCATACAATGCCAATGTTGGCCTCTCTTCCACCTCCAAAGGCATTGCTGATGACAGCCTCCTTTCAGTCTCTTCTTTTGACTGCCATGCCAGTTAAGGAGTTTCTTCTGGCCTCTTCTGTTCCAGTGCTTCCTCTTACCAGACTGCATATGTGGAAACTTCAATGGTACCTTAACCCAGTTTGGCTGCAGCATCGTCACCATCCAAATTTCACTGTACCTCTCCTTCCCTATGTCAAGAAGAAATCTGAGTGGTGTATTCAAAAGTTCGCTCTCAACTTAGGCCAGCCCTTTTGGCTTCCAGTCCCTTTTCAAGAGCTATTCATTGATACGTGAGGCATGGGGTGGGGGGCTTCTCTGGGTCACCTGAAGGTTCAGGGTCTTTGGCCTCCCCATCAGAAGTCAGACCATATCAACATCAAAGAGATGAGAGTTCTGGTTCTGGCCCTTCAGGCTTTTCACTCGATGTTCTCTCCAGGCACCTTGCAGGTGTACACAGACAACACTACAGTGATGTGGTATGTTAACGAGCAGAGGGACATGACATCTTACCTCCTCTGCAGGATGGCACTTTAGGCTTGGGAAGTGGCTCTCAATTATCAGTTAACTCTTCTGGCTGTGCACATTCCTTCAGAGCACAATCTAGTGGCAGACTGAGCAGGTCCAAACCACAGGCTCATAAATGGATGCTTCACAGAGACAGGTTTATCAGTGGGGTATTCCTCAGGTAGATCTTTTTCCTTCCTCCATGAACAGGCAGCTTCCTGTCTTCTGTTCCAGAGTACCATGCCATCTAGTGTGGAAAACAGACACCCTTTCCTTTCCTTGGAAGGAAGTGTTTCCTTTTGCTTTCCCTCCTCTTCCTCTACTCCCAAGAGTCCTGCAGAAGATTCAGCTGGAATCTCCAGGAATCTTGCTAGTAACTATTTTGGCAGAGACAACACTGATTCTCCCTCTTAATGCATCTGGCCAGGGACAAACATCACAAGTTACCTCAATAGTTGGATCTCCTCACACAACACAAGGGGTCTTTCATCCATCCCCACTTGCCCACTCAAGAACTGACATTGTGGGTGATAGGGTTTTGATCCCTTTCAGGCACCTCTTTTATGAGGACATGCTCAGGGTTTTATAGGAGGCAAGGAAGCCCTAAACCAGAAAATCTTATATGTCCAAATGTAAAAGATTTTTGGTCTGGTGCTATGCTTATAATCAGGACCCTTTTTCAGTCAAACAGACTTCTTGTTTTGAGTTCAGACAATTTCTTAAAGGCAACCTGTTTATTAGGACTCAAAACTATTCCTCCTCCTTGGGACTTTAATTTTGTTTTAGAAAAAATGGCTTAGGCTTTTTTTGAGCTTGCAGATTCTGTTTCTTTGCCACATTGTACCTGGAAGACTGTTTTGCTGCAGGCTCTTAATGCTGCTTGTAGGGTTTCTCAGGTCCATACTGTTATGGCCATTCCTCCATTTTTGTTTTTTCACAGGGACAGGGTATCTCTTCATAAAATTCCTTCTTTTATGCCCAAGGTAGTCAATGAGTTGTCCTTGAATTAGTCAGTACAACTCTCTTCCTTTTTCCCTTCTCTTCAGTCTGCTAGTGAGAGGGTCCTGCAAACCTTGGATTTGCACAGACAGCTCAGGTACTGTTTGGATAAAACTAGTACTGTTTGTAAGTCTGATCAGCTTTTTGTGTCCTTTCATCCCAGGTCTTTGGATTTGGCTGTTTCTAAGTTAACCTTCTTCTTCTGGATATCTAAGGCCATTTCCTTTTGGTATTCTTTTCATGGCAAATCTCTGTCTAATTCTGTTAGAGCTCATTCCACTAGGTCTGTTGCCTCTTCTGGTGCCATCTTCAAGGAATTAGACACCAATTCCATCCTTGAAGCTGCTACTTGGTCTTCATTGCATACATTTACTTGACATTATAAGTTGGTTATAAGTTCTAGGGCCAGAGCAGGTTTTGCTGAAACCATTTTACTCTCCTTTCGGTGATGAATAGTGTAACAGTAATGTAGAAGGACACAGTACAGTTGTGTAAAATCTTACCAAACAGTGATGTCCTTCTCTTCACTATTGCAACATTCGCTCCTTTTTTCCAACCCCCTATTGTTTTTTCTGCATTTTTTCCTTCTGGATGCACATGGACTCCTTTTTCCTATGGTAATTGTTGTCTTCTGGAGCAATTCAGTTCTAGGTAGTTGCATCTGTACTCCATTTTATACCCTATGTTCTGTGTGGGGAGCATGACGTATGGCACACACAAGATTTTTTTTAGGCTTTTTCACACTGGCCGAGCATCAGGCTGCAATGGGCAGGGATCTCTTCTATGACAAATACTGCAACAGTGAAGAGAAAGACATCTACTGTTATGGTAAGATTTTATACAACTGTACTGTACCTGCGAAGTCATCAAGGCCCACATGTGTTAAGAAATAGACATGAATCCAACAATCTATAAGTACCTTTTCACTTCCTCAGCTGACCATTATTATTTCTTTCCAGGAATTACCCACTGCCAGTCACTCACTACATTTGGTTGTCCGGCCACCTGACATTCTTTTAATTGTCTGTCCACTGGACATCTTCCTTTCCCCTTATTTTCTTTAAGCGTTTCCTCACTGCCTACCAACCATTAATCTTTATCTCACTGTCTTGATTCTGTTTTTGTCCTTCCACACTGGAAACCCCAGCAGCAGGCACGGGTCATTCACAGGGCCTGTCATCTAAGCACCCATGCCGCCCTTCCTGTTCTCTTGTTTAATCTCCTCCATAGACAATTTTGCCAGTAACTTCAGCTTGCGCATTACTTTTACCCACTTTAACATATCAACCTCCATTTATATATTTTCATCACACTGATTCTATTCACTGTTTCACTTCTATCTTACACTGACTAATCACACTACCATTCATATACTTATTCCACTCTCTCTCTCTTTTTTCTATACATACATTCAGCATTATCTCTAACTAAAATAATTTCTTCCCATCTTATCCATCTATCTAATACAAAGTTCCACTAATGTTTTTCTTTTCACAGCTCCCTAGTACCCTCAAGGTATTTAACATTTAAACTTTTCTGTTTGCATTTAAGTTTAAGTTTTGTTAGTAATGTACTTAACATATGTAAATCTGTTTACTTATTTGTAAATTATGGATATCATAAATGCTTCCTTTTATAATGCACAAGAGCTCGTTGTTGAGCTTTTCTCCTCAGAGCTCAGCTAAAAATGGGCTTTTGCCCAGTTGGACTTTCCCATTCAGGTAGATAGCTAAATAATTAAATAAATAAATAAACATGTGCCTTCTCTGGCAGATACAAGTAATGAAAGTAATGAGCGCACTTCGAATTTCAGCTCTAATCTCACCACTGGGGTCTGACATGAGTGCCACTGTCACCACAGCGGAATACTTTATCTTCTTAGGGTACCCCAGTACTTCCTCCTGTGTGCTAATGAATGGTGACATCACTAGTTTGGTAAGCCAAACCTACATCCCTGGTTAGTAGCTGCAAAATCATTTCTTGTAGGCCATCACCTGCATGTGGGGAGCAGTCAACAAGGCCACCACTTTGTCCCCCCTGAAAAGGCAGGCCAGTACTAACCACCTCAATCCTAATCTACCCCCCCCCCATATTCCAGTGCTGAAGCAGCTATTTATATTCAGAATATTTAGGTCACGATACAGGGCTTTATATCTCTATGCCAAAGAGCCAGGCTTCAGTCTCCCTTTCTCGTGGCATCATACTTACAGTTATCTGAATCCTACCTCTGCTGCCTCTCTTAACTTCTTCACTCACACTATTCTTCTTTTACATACCACTACCAAAGCTCTGCCTTTTCATGTCTATGCCCATATTACCTAAGCTGCCTGAAAGTCTAGCCTCTGCCTCCTTAGTCCCATGCTATTTCTTCCATTTTTGCTAACTAACAGCCTGTCCTCCTTGTTCTCTTCATTATTTCTTCCTTCTAACTCCTCTTTAGTTACTTCTATAATGTATGTTACAACTTCCTCTTCCTGTCTGCTTCTAGAACATTTTCTATGGCTTGGTATTTTCTGCCTGCTTCCTGTAGCTCTCCTCATAGGATCAAGATACTCATCCCACTCTTCTGTTTTCACGCTTTTTACAGACTATCATACTCTGTTTCAGCTCTGCTTGCCTGCTTAATCTCCTTTTTGCCCCCCTATCTTTTTCCACTGCATCACACAAGGGTCTTTTATTTATCAGTGAGTCAGCATACAGCTGACTGATTAGGTCTGTGCTCCCTGATCAGGCCATCAGATGAACTACTTCAGTTTCTAGCAGCAACGTTCCCCTGATTCTCCTGCAAGTTACATACCAACATTCATCCGATAACCACTATGTCCAACTATCATGTCTTACCTACAACCCCTGACCCTTTTCAATTCCTTACCTTTCACACAACCTTCTTTAATTCTCTTCAGCTATCTGTTTGTTTTAGTCCTTTCTGTTTGCAGGTATTTGAACATAGATAGAAATGACTGATTCCTATTGACTGATGACTTGCTTCTTGCTGCTTAACAACTGCCTCTTGCTATCTTCCCCGTACCCTTTTCTTATGTGCATTTTTCTTTTGTCATTCATATCTTAAAATGCATCTGTTCCACTAGACAAATCAATACTGGCTTTTATCACTGTTTTATTTATGCTTCTCAAGATCTATCATGTAATATTGTTTGCAGTAATTTGTTGAAGTGTTGTCTACAGTATAGCAACATTTTCAGCTTCTTGTTTGGCATTCCAATTAAGTCTGGATAAATAGTTATTGATTTCTAGAAAGTCTGCACTGTAGTAATCAGAGATGATGATATCCTTATTCTTGGTTTATAAATCGAAACGCACATGACAAGGCAATATCATGGTCACCTTCAAACATAGGCACTATCATTTAATTCCATATAACAATAATACTTTTTTTACCATAATTGTTCACTTATTTCCATGCAGTTTAATGAAATTTTTATTTGTTCCATGTCATATCAGATCTTTTTTAATTAGTGTGATATTATCTCATAGCATATATGATTGTTAGAGCTAGTGAAATTGTTGAAATTACCTTCAGCAACATTGCACTAACTATTCAGTTTATTACGTTTACCAAATTTAAAACAATATTCATTCTAAGTTTTGTCAGGAGTTCATAAAATGCCAGGTTGGGTGTTTTAAGTGAATGACAGTAGGCCAGTAGAAGGTGCCTGGATGTTTTACACATTGTTGTTAGCCCAACAAAGAGCACAGAAGAAGATTTTAGAGGGCAGATGGCATATTATACCTACATATACTCTAAGCACAATGCTGCTGAGGTGTGGTTCCTGAACAATTCATTATTTACTTCATTAACATATGAAATGTTAGTCACTACCTGTCCATCACTTCATAAAAGAACCAGAAAGAACACAAATACTAGATGTCAGGGATGGTAGGGTTCTGAACTGATTTGCATCACACATTGAATAACGTTTCTTTGGAGGGGGCACTGAATTGTCCATCATTTAGGAGGGTTAGTGTAGGGTCTGGTAACTGACACACCAGTTTAAGATAGAATATCTTTTTTGACAGGATGTGTAGGTTATGATGGATTCACTTACAGTGACAAAATGGTGTGTGGGTTGTAATGGAACTCTGATAACTGACAAGAATGAGAAGTCATCAGACAGAGGGTGCCAGCTGCCAGGAGGATGGTTAACATGGAGTTGGGCACTCTGATCACTGTACAGCTGTGAAAGTGGCAGGCATGGGACTCCTCAACAGAGTGTTTGAAGAACCCAATCACCACAGGGTACTATGGGGACTGGGATGATCTATTTAATCCCCAAATACATAAGGAGGTCAGGGGATCAAATCACAAATTTTAGAATGTATGTGGGATCTAACAGATGTTTTCACTGCTTAACTGGCAATTGCAAAATACTTTCATGGTCTGATGCCCTGTGCTGTTATTGGATCGCTGCAATGATCTTCACTGGCCAGTGTGTCACACCTTCCAGCAACAACAATTACCTTCAAGAAATGCATACCAACTTGACTGTAGGTATTTTGTGGTATATAGTGTATGCTTAAGCAATAATGCTGGAAGTGTTAGGCTGTAGTCTTATGAATCTATATTCTCCACTGCAATCCTTATTCAATGAACTAGTATTAAACAAGATTAAATACTTATGAACCTAAGCCTCTCACAAGAGTTATGAAAGTAGCTAAAACTCATCCCTTTTACTAGACCTCAAAACATATCTTATTTATCTCATCTAGGATGATTTGTATTCAACTAATAGAGTAGTGTATTGTTTTACTGAACTTACTGCATCTACACAATAATATTTATATAGCCCTAAAACAAGGTGCCATTCTTTTATTCAAGTAGACAGAACTCCTTCTTCTTTAATGCCAATTTTCTTGCGACAAAAATAGGTGTGTTTGTACAATTTGTATCATGAGGTCTTTCTAGCTTTCAGGATTCATTGCTGCATGTTAATGTTTCTGTTTTAAGAGTAGCATGCAGGATTTCATACTTGTCTGGAAGAGACTTGGTTTTACTATCATTTAATATTTTCCCTGTGTACCAAATATTAGTCAGTGTTTTGCAGTGGTAGTTGAAATTGCTGCACATTTATTTTTTTCATATATTCTTTAGAATGTCTAGTGTCTTTACACAGAAATTTCCATTATTCCAGGATGCATTTTCATAGTCAATTTTACTAAACCTTGTAACATTTAACTTAGTACTTTTTATGAGATATTTACTTTTCAAAAACAGTGCTTTTTAGTTATGTTCTTGCTAATTTTAATGTGCCGAACTACAAAAAGATTTGCAATGTAGGAATTACTAACAGAACAATTTAAGTCAGTTAAACTGAAAATTTGTGGTCAAGTTTTTATCCATTGGGCTACTAGCATAGGAAAATATTCAGTGATGTACCATGCTGCCATAAAAGAATTGTACCAAGGTATCAACATTTCAAAAACAACTGCCAGTACTCATGGATTTCTTGGATGTGATGTAGATGGGTAATAGCCCTATGTTCTAGGAACAATTTGGCTAGAATTATCACAAATAAATCATTATGTATACTTTAACAAACTTGCAGTACAGAACACTACAGAATTATACATGAGTTAACAATAACTGAAACCAGCTCAGGAAACAATGCGTTGTTAGCTGCAACATACACATAAGCCAATTGTTTTAAACTTTAAAGCTTAGCAGTGTGACTCATCTTATTAAGTCCTCTAGAAATCCAATTATAAGTTACAGAGGCTTCATGTAAACAATAAATTATGTGGATAAATTCCACAAAGTAAAGCTGAAAATAATGAATGAATACAGTTCCTTTCTAAACTGAAGAAATGCTGGAACACACAGAACTTTGGCTGAAGAATAAAGATACATTTGCTTTTTCTCCAGTAATCTTTCATGTCAGAAATCGAACAGCGTACACACATTCCTGTACTAAATATATAGGTCGAAAAGAGTAACAATAGAGAAAAAAGCTCAAAAAACCTTTCTAAAGAAAGTTATGTCAACAACTAAAACCTCTATAAGTAAATAGTAAATGCACATAATAACATAGACACATTTAAAATAAAAATATGAAAATAAACACAAGTAACTTCCATAAACTGTCACATAAGCAGAAGTGGTAGAAATCTGAAAAAAACTACCCAACACAGCAGGCAAGTGCCAAGTTTTGTATTTAAGTTAAAAACATGTTTAAGCTTCTATACACATAATGAAAGAACCATCCACAAAAGCAACCATTAAATGCCACAAACTAATGAAAAAAGGAAATTGCATATTCTTTCCTTTTCATCCAGTCATATATACCTCAAGCTAGAAATGAAACAGTAAAAAAAAACATAAATTATAAAACATTCCCCCATACCCTTACTAATGAAAAAAATCATGTTATACATAAAGTAGTTTTTTTGTATTTTCCCACAAAGTTCATCATCAGTCATCTTCTGCTCAAGAGCCTGCACAATATCAAATCTCCAAACACACCTATATGATGCACATATTGTTTCTGGATGTAAACTTGAGGGATCCCCCACTGAGACCGATAGTTGATGCAAGATTGTCAAAAATGTATCCCTTGGCCAAATATGTTGATACCAAGTTAAAAGGGGTATTAGGACATGTCAAACACCTGGTTCATGACTCTTGGGATTTTTTTAACTAGAATTAAAAAAACATCAGTTTTATGAGACAGTCACATTTGTCACAGTTGATGTAAAATATCTGTTTTAGGTGATTCCACATAACCTTGGTTTAGAATGGTGTTTTGACTTATTGAAAACAGTCATATGAAAGAAATAGAAATAAATATTATTTTAATCTTCATGTACCTTATTTTGAAGAACAACTTTATATACTTCGAAGGGTCTTATTACAGACAGAAGAGAGGTGTTCCCACAGGAGCGGTGTGTGCCCCTGTTTTTGCCAACATAGTTATGGCTATGTAGGAAAAGAAATTTGTATTTTCTTCACATTTTGCTGAACTGTGGTCATTTTATGTCAGATGCCTAGATGACATATCTATTTTTTGGACTAGGGATGAGAGCAAAATTGAAAACTTTATCAACTGTATTAACAACACTATGAGTTTTCTCAATTTCACCTACTCTGTCTCAAATGAGGCCCTGCATTATTTAGATATAGAACTGAATAAGGACTTGCACCAAAAAAAAGATTTATTCATAGATTTTTCATAAGATGATATATTCAAATTCCTTCCTGCACTTCACCAGCTGTCATCCCTTCGGACAAAAAAGAGCAGTAGTGAAAGGACTGTTTGTTAGATTAGCTAAAATGTTATCCCAATGTGAGGATTTTATTAATACATGTCTGGACGTGAAATCCATGTTTATTAAGAGAGGGTATCCCAAACAGTTGTTAGATACATTTATTACTGAAGTATCAGCAAAAAGACAATTGGGTTTCTATCCAATTTTATTGGGAGCTGAGTCAGATGTGAGTGTATCTAATATAACTTTGGCTTTTATTGCAACCTATAGTATTGCTTATCAACAAATTAAAAAATGCATTGTTAAAAATTGGGACACCCTAAAATATTTGGGGTTGCCAAACGATTTAGCTGGAACCCTACAACTTGTGCCTCTCTTAAAAATCTAATTGAACACTCTGTCACTAGAATGCCTGATTATACAGGCAATCGATGGTGAAAATTTAAGTGTCAGTGTTGTAACTGTTGCAAGTGTATTTTAGAGGACAGACAGGTCTGATTCAACAATATATTGGCGGAACTCAAGTTTAGATGTAATTGTAAAATTAAGGGTTTAGTTTACTTTGCTAAATGCCAACAGTGTCAGTGCTTCTATACTGGTAAAGCATCTAGGAGTTTAAAAGAGAGAATTTATTAACATATGTATAATATAAAAAGAGGGAATGTCAACAATGCTTTAGCTAAAGACAATAAAGAGTTTCCTGGACATAATTTTCTTTTTTTTTTTTTTTTGGGATAGAAAAATTGGAAAAGAATCTCAGAGGTGGCCCTGGTAATTTATGGCTGGAATACCGGGAGTTATGCTGGCAGCTTGATACTGATGCTACTTAGCAGCCCAGTTTAAATGCTAACTTACCAATTAGTTATACTTTAAAACTTAAATTCAGTGGATTTTTATAAAATGCTTAATTTTATTTAGTATTGCTTTGGTGTGAAATGAACAGTAACTTGTCTTGGCAATTTGTTGCATTTAACTCTGTTGTGTATAGTTTCCGTGGCAAGATAACAGGAAGTTTCACTCTACAGGAAGTTGCATTCTACAGAAAGTTTTATTCTATTTGTTACTTTGAACAGGGGGTGTGTTTTAGAATGTTTTAAATTGTCCTGCATTTTTAATCGTGTTTATTCTGATGAAGTGTCTGATACCAAGGGACAAAAGCGCTAAAAAAAATTAATACTTTACTGCTGAACTATGGGGTTGCTTCATGTGGTGCCTTCTAAATTCTATTATATGATACACAGATACTCCTCTCACCAGATTCGACGAGGAGAAGATAATGGTTAGTTGCCTATCTAGAGCTTGGATCTGCAATATCACACATGCACTCAAGTCATTGCACCACAGTAACCAATATGAATCTATCATAATCCATGTGGATGTAAATGACCTGAGATGTACCTCACCGGATTATATGAAAAAAGGGGTCTACTTCAGTAGACCGACTGCTTACTTACCTAACACATAGTTGCCCAAGACGAGAAGACCGACACCTTCAGAAGACCGACATCCAGAAGGCTGACATTTCACATGAGGTAAGTAACCGCTTGGCCATCCTGTTGAACTTTGTCCCTTACCTCCACGGTAGTGTGTTCTTGGAGTTGGTATATTTAGTTAGGGGGGTGTGGTTGGTGGGTTTAGTTTTGCTTAGTTTAGTTACTTTAATTGGGATGGCCAATCAGTTACTTACCTCACTTGAAACGTCGGCCTTCCCGATGTTGGACTTCTGAAGGTGTCGGTCTTCTCATCTTGGACAACTGGGTGTCAGGTAAGTAAGCAGTTGGTCTACTGAACTAGACCCAAAAAAGACATTATGGATCTCTCTGAATATATTTCACAGACAGGTATGTGACTTGCACTGAGCAGCATTCTACCTCCACCGAGGATGATGCCACAGTATGAACAGAAAATGATTGATTTTAGTAATTGGCTCAGTTTCTGGTGTCACTCCAAAGGAATCAATTATCTTTCAGCATGGGTGGACATATAAATAAACCACATTGCTTTGCTAGGGATGGTCTGCACTTGTCCACTGTGGGCTTTCGGACATTGGCTAAAACTTTATCCACCCCTTAGAGCTTTTTTCAGGTAATGTCAAAATGACAAAACTACCAGCATAGAAAAAAAAAAAAAAAAAAAAAAAAAAAATCAAAGTAACCGTAAGGTATTACAGTTCAATGCTATGAGCCTAAACAAAAATCTCCACACCATACAAGCTGTCCTCATTTTGGAGAATGCAGACATCTGTGCTGTTATCAAGACATGGTTTAAAGCCACAGAAATTGCCGCAGCAATGGAAGGCTACAGTGCCTTCCTTACATTTAGATCAACAGCAGCACAGACAGGGGCTAAATGCAGAAGTGTCTCAATCTACATTAGCGACAAATATAACAGGGTGGTTAAACTGGGTGATGTCATGGACTTCATCCCCGTACTAGTCTCCATAGATGAAGTTCCTTACCATGCCCTGACCAGCTATAAGTCACCCTGTATGACCTGCCTAGCTCACAACTCTTACCTAGACCTACTAAAGGCACTCACCATCCAACCAAATACTTTGTTATCCCTGAATAGACTGGGAAACATATATTGTCTCTAACACACAGGCACACTGTTTCCTTAATGTTAGCAACTCAAAAGACACTGAACCAGATAGTGCACACACCAACCAGAGAATCAAACATATTGGACCATAAACAAACCAACATGGGAGAGCATTTCACCCCCCACCATGTCACATCCTCATTAGTGAGGTCATACCACAAAGCTCCCTCCTGAAATAAAAATCAACACAGAAAACCCATCTAAACCATGGAACATTAGGAACTATTCTAAAGCAAACTACATCCTATTAAGTGACAGTTTGTCAAAATTCGTGGATCTCCCAACCCCCCAAGAACACAGCTACTTATGTAGCATTATTTGCAGAAACCCTGTACAAACATATAAATGGCTAAATTGAAGCTGGAATCCCTACCAGAAGTAAGATCAGATTTAACACCAAAAGCAAACCCCACTGGTGGAATTCTTACCTTAACAAGGTGTATAACAAAAGAAAAATAGTCATGGCCAAACTCAGAAAGAGTAACTCTTATAGAGACAAGTGCTCACTAATTCAACCAAACAAGAAGCTAAGAGGTCTAAAGTCCATCAAGAGCAATTACAGGATCAGAATAGTCTCCCCAGCTAAGGACAATCACAAGGTCTTCTTCAGCTATGTCAGGAACCTTAAATGTAATACTCAGCAGTATGCAGAACTGGTGATATGTGGCACAACCATCACTGACCAGGGTGACAAAGCAAATCTACTGGCAGATAAGTTTAGCTCTTAATTTACCTCCTCCCCACTCCCCCCAATATCCCCTGTGAATCCGTTCCAGCATACAGCCTCTAACTAGCAGGACCACTTGAGGAACTCTTTAACTACAGTCTCAAAACAGGATACATGCCAGGTGAATGGAGGGCCACAATGGTCATCCATCTTCATAAGGGTAGACAATCAACTTACCTGGGAACTACAGACCCATCAGTCTGACAAGTCTAATATGCACAGTCATGGAGTGAATTAACATGGAAATGATCAGGACGGACATTGGTAACCTACAGATAGTTGACCTATCCCAGTCTGGGAAAGCTTGCCCCATCAACCAGGCGGACTTCTTTGAGGGGGTCACCAAGGAGATGGACGAGGGTAAAATGGTGCATACTGCCTACCTTGACCTGGTACAGACATTCAATATGATACTCCACTCTAGTATTGTTGACAAACTCTAAGAACTAGGCATAAATCCCTTCATAACTCTCTGGTTTGCTGACTGGCTCACAGATAGGATCCAATAAGTTAGGATCGGTGAGACCACCTCCACCAGGAGACTGCTCACCAGCAGAGTACCATAGGCTTCCATGTTGGGCCTGATGCTGTTTGGCATTTAGGGAAGTTAAGGCTAATGCCAATGGCCTCTGGCTCACCAAGTTATGGATGATTTTAAATTGGGAGTTATCATAGATCCCCTCCATGATACCAACATTCTACAAGAGTGTCTATCACAAACAAATGTCTGCTGTCAAAGCCACAGATTCAAACTCAATATAAAGAAATGCACTATAGTGCCTGTGTTGAAAGCAGATGCTGCCAGCACAGCTATCTGGAATTTTGTAAATAATTCTATGTAATTTATGAATATCATCATCATCATCATCAACCCCCTTTTTTCAATTTTTTCTACATGAGGTCGGGGTATCGTGTTAACTGTCACCAACTCTCTTGATTCGGTGCCACACTCCTGCCTTCTTCAGCACTTATGCCTGACTGTCGCAGATCATCTTTCACTCAATCCATCCACTTCTTTGCTGGATATTCTTGCTTCATCTTACCTTCTTCCTGTCTGTCCCGAATCTTCCTCACCAGATTGTCTTCTGCTTTTCTACACATGTGCCCAAACCACTGTAATCTGTTTTCTTTAATCTTTTCTGCAATTGGAGCTACTTTGATTTATGCTCTCATGTCCTCATTTCTCTGTCTGTCCCACAGTGTGCATCCTACCATCTTTCTCAGGCACTTCATTTCCATCACCTCTAGCTTCTTCAACTGTTCTGCCTTTACTGGCCAGGTTTCTGTACCATACAATAGTACTGGTCGCAGCACTGTCTTGTACACCTTATTTTTCAGCTTCTATGGCATTTTTCTGTCATAGGCTACACCTGATACTCTATGCCAGTTGGCTGCAGCCCCTCTGATTCTAGCTTTGACCTCTTCATTCAGACTACTCTTCTCCTCATCCACCCCTCCCAGATACTTGAAACTGTTTACCTGTTCTACTATCTTCCCTTCTATCTCTGTTCTCAGCTTCTTCTGATATCCCAACTTTGCTGCCATTACCACTGTCTTATCTGTGCTTAATTTCATCCCATGTGCCTTCAGATTTGCATTCCATTCTCCTATTCTTTGCAGAAGTTCTAGCTTAGAGTCTGCCTGTACTGCCATACTGTCTGCATACAGCAGCTTTCTTGATCTGCCCCCTCCATCCTGTATGCTAATGTAGTCCATCACCAGTATGAACAGCAGTAGGCTCAGAGCTGAACCCTGTTGTACACCCACTCCCACTAGGTACCCCTCTGTGAGGCTGAACACTGTTTGTACTTGAGTCACTGGGTCCTTGTACATAGCCTGCACTAATTCTACCAATGTTTCTGGGACTTCAAACCACCACAGTACTGCCCAGATCAGCTTTTTTGGGACCTTGTCATATGTTTCCTCCAAGTCTAGGAAAGCTCAGTTGGACTCTCTCATCTCTAGATTCTTCTCAAGTATCTGTCTCAATGCAAACATCGGGTCAATTGTGCTGCATCCTGATCTGAATCCAAACTGCTCATCTCCCATCTTACATTCTACTACTCTGGGTATCCATTTATCAATCACCCTCTCTAGACCTTTCATGCAATGTGGTAGGAGTTTGATGCCTCTGTACTGCCCACAGTTGTGGATGCCCCCTTTGTTCTTGTACACTGGCATGAGTATGCTTATTCTCCAGTCATCTGGGCTACACCTTTCTCTCCACACTGCTATTAGTACACTCAGGAGCCATTTTTCTCCCATCTCACCCAGCATCTTTATCACATCTGCTGTAACCTCATCTGAGCCTGCTGTTTTCCCTGACTTCATCTTCCTTAGTGCTATTCTTACTTCTTAATGCAATAACCACAGAATAAAACTACAGAAATAAAGCCAGCAGGATGCAAACAATCCAAGAAGAACACCAAACTTTATTAATGTTAAGCGCTTTCTTCTCCACTACAGAGACTTCCTCAGAACAATATTCCACAAAACCCAACCAACTAAATATCCCCCTAATTAAACAATTAACATTTAAAATCAAGATTAAAAGCAATATACCCACCATTATAAATAAGAATTGATAAATCATTTATAAGATGTTTTATAAATACTGAATACATATAAACAACCTATTATTCAACCTAAAGGCACAGTTGTAAATTAATTACAATTAAAAATGCCATTTGCATTATTGTTTTTAATCTTGATTTTAAATGTTAATGCATGCATTTCACCACCATTCCACCACCAGCTTTCCTTATGTACCTTATTTCCATACCTGGCTCGGCTACATATCTCTACTGCAGTCCTAACAAATGCTGTTTTTAGGTGCTGCCACTCTTCTTCAACTCCACCTATTTCCTCCTCTTCTTGGGGTGCTAGAGCCCTGAGTAATTCTTTGAACTGCTGTACTTTCTCTCCAGTCACGTTCAAGGTCTTCAGCCTGGTCTCTCTTGACCTTAGAGCCTTCTCTGACCACTGCTTTCAGCTGATTGTGGCAACTAATGGTTTATGCTGTGGGCTGACTGTTTCACAGGGGATGACTTTGCAATCATAGATTCTACTCGAGTACCTTTTCCTTACCAGGAGAAAGTCTACCTGAGTTGCATGTTGGCTGCTCTTGTATGTGATCTTTTGACTGTCTCTCTTTCTGAACCATGTGTTGACTACTATCAAGCCATTTGCCAGACAGAAGTCTAGAATGGCTTCTCCTTCTTTATTCTTGTTGCCCCACCCATGTTGACCCAGGCAGTCCTCATATCCTCTAGTACAAAACACATACTGTCAGCAGTCAGGAAATCTCAAAAAGGTTTTCTTGTGTTGTCAAACACAAATAGCTATTTGTGTTTGACTACACAAGAAAACCTTTTTGAGATGTCCTGACTGCTGACAATGTGTGTTTTGTACTAATCCTCATATCCTGTTCAGTCTGTCCTGATATGTGCATTCAAGTCACCCATTATCAACACCAATTCATGTTGTCCTGCTTTATCTAGTAGGTCCTGCAACTGCTGTCTGAATGCACTCTTTTCCTCAATATCACAACCCTGCTGTGGGGCATAGGCTGAGATTATGAATACTGCCCTATCATTACCCTGGACTCTGATTGCCATGAGTCTGTCATTAATTCTGATGCTATCCCTCACTGCCTTCTGAAGCCTCTCTCTCACCACTATTCCTACACTATTTCTAGCCTGTCCCCCACCTGAGAAGTAGAGTCTGGATCCCAAGCCAAGTGGCTTTGCTGAACTGCCCTTCCATCTCATCGCTTGGATACATAGGATGTCCATCCTCCTCTGTATCATCATGTCTTCCACTTCTAAGCTGCATCCTGTCAGTAAACCTACTGTAACCATAGCAATTCTCAGTGCATATTTGACAGGTTGGTTGGTTTTATGTCCATTTTCGCTAAACAAAGCTATCCCAGGTGACCCAGGCTGGGTAACTAGACACTGGCTGGCCAGTAGCTTATTGACCCAGGGCTGCTGGACTTTATGGCAGGCACACACTGGCCAATAGGGGCAAATATGCCCCTCCCACCATTAACAAGGGTCCCTGGTGGGAATCAGAGTAGGCCGGATCCTCAACCCATTTATCACAGGTAACTACCCATGCCAATTTTTGGTGACGTTAGTCAACATGACCGAATAACCTAGAGACATATTTTACACTATTGAGTGGCTAGCCCTGCCATGGTGTGCAGTCTGTGATCTGTGTTCCCCTGTCTTGAGGATACTGCTCACCACAGTAGATGCCCAAATCGGTTTATCTGTACAACTCTTTCCCCTATAGGGCACCATGTAGAGTCTTTGCTGCTTCCCACAGCTCCATTCATTGGAGAGTTTGAGAAGGAAACACTCAGCATGATTTTTGGACATGTGAGCAACCCCATGGTACCTTGTGCATGGGAGGTGAAGACCTTAACCATTAAGCCATCTGGTCTCTGGTCATCTGAATATCAACATGATTCATATAAGATGCTTGTGTTACAACTATATTAGAACTGTATGTCATGTATATATCAAGCTAGGTTTGTACAGACATGTGTGTTGAAAAAATATTTTCTAAAGTGCTTGTGCATAAAATGTAACTGCAGCATGCCCTACTGAAATAGAACAGAAATGTATGTGCACTATTGTAACTTCTTAAGTGTATATATTTTAAAAGGGGAAACTGGAATACAAGAGGTTAACTTCAGAAAAATAGCAAAAATTAAATTACTTTATGGCTACACAATAAAAGATGGTATCTTTCTGTTTTCTTATTTGCAGTGGTGATTGACAGGTTGACAGATGAAATCAGACAGGAGGCCCTGTGGACTATGATGTTTGCAGATGACATTGTGATTTGTAGTGAGAGTAGGGAACAGGTTGAGGATACCGTAGACAGGTGGAGATATGCTCTCGAGAGGAGAGGAATTAAGGTCAGTAGGACTAAGACAGAATATCTGTGTGTGAATGAGAGGGAGGATAGAGGAATGGTGAGAATGCAGGGAGTAGAGGTGGCGAAGGTGGATGAGTTTATGTACTTGTGATCAACAGTTCAGAGTAATGGTGAGTGTGGAAGAGAGGTGAAGAAGACTGTACAAGCAGGGTGGAATGCGTGGAGAAGAGTGTCAGGAGTGATTTATGACAGACAGGTACCAGTAAAAGTGAAAGGGAAGGTCTACAAGGGGATAGTGAGACCAGCTATGTTATAGAGGCTGGAGATGGTGGCACTGACAAAAAGACAAGAGTCAGAGCTGGACATGGCAGAGTTAAAGATGTTAAGATTTGCACTGGGTGTGATGAGGATGGACAGGATTAGGAATCAGTATATTAGAGGGTCAGCTCAGGTTCGACGGTTTGGGGACAAAGCCAGAGTGGCGAGATTGGGTTGGTTTGGACATGTGCTGAGGAGGGATGCTAGGTATATTGGGAAAAGGATGCTAAGGATGGAGCTGCCAGATAAGAGGAAAAGAGGAAGGCCTAAGATAAGGTTTATGGATGTGGTGAGAGAGGACATGCAGGTGGTTGGTGTGACAGAGCAAGATGCAGAGTTCAGAAAGAAATGGAAACAAATGATCCGCTGTGGTGACCCCTAATGGGAACAGCTGAAAGAGAAGAAGCTCTTTCAGTTTTCAATGTAGCTAAAGACATAGAGTCTCTGCTGAGAAGCTTTCTGTGTTGTCTTTGGAGTGAACTTATTACTACTTCTGAAAGCATAAAGGAATGTAATTGTTTTATGATTTCCAGCATCTGCAAAAGATCTGAGGTCTATGTATTTTCACAGATGCTAAATGCTGGCAAATTCCAGCGGGGGTTTCACCTGGGATACAGTCAGATGACAAGAAATTATGTGATTTTGCAAGCTATCCCAGTAGTAATATTTGAAATATTAATTTAAGAAGTCTCTTAGTGAGACAAAGCATTCTGTATTCGGTCTTGGACCTGACAAAAAGACCCATTCACCACACATCTACCTTGCTCTGTAAGTTAACTAGGGTATAGTAATTCTCTTAGAAACAGTCAGGAATATAGTAAAGCTTAGTTTAGATGTTTTCTTTATTTATTTGAGACTGTCCTGCAATGTTGTTTTACATATTTCTTGTAGTTTTGACCTCTGATGTCACTGTGAATATATATTTCTAACTATTTTTCCTGTATATATATATATATATATATATATATATATATATATATATATATATATATCTATATAGGTCTTGGAAAAATAGCAGCAATTCACAGACCAGAAAAGATCCAGTCCGGTTCCTTTCTGGTCTGTGTATTGCTGCTATTTTTCCAGTTTTATACTGTTTCTGGAGTTGCTGTTTCATTTTGGTATATATAGGTCTTGTTATGTCTTCTGCTGTATACTGTATTTTAACATATTGTTTGAAAATTCTCTGCATACTGTATTTTAACATATTGTATAAAATGTTACTTACTGTGGAGCTTTTCTCCCCGGGCCTCTGCTCAATATGGACTTGTGTCCAGTAGGACCATCCTGGTTAACAAATGTAAAATAAATAAAATAAAAATTTAGTATTGTCTTGTTCTTTTATTATTTATTATTAAATATATTTAAACCTTTTATTGTGGCTGATCTCTGAAGTGATGTTAAAGTTTTGAGAGTACTTGCTTATTTATTTAGTGACACTGTGTACGCCATTCCTAATAGCCTTGCTCTTGGTTAAACTATCATTTTTATTAATATTAATACTAATATTATACAGTAAGAATGGACACCCTTTGTTAAGAGCCTTAAAAGTTGGCTGGTGGCAGTGATAACTACTTTATAGGCTGGGCAAATGGGGGCATAGCTAGTAAACCTGTTCCAGCCTTTCCCAGGTGTGTGTGTGTGTGTGTGTGTGTGTGTGTGTGTGTGTGTGTGTGTGTGTGTGTGTGTGTGTGTAAATCAAACCTCAAAGAGTGAGTGTGTCAGCTACTTGGGTAGTGTCATGAACAGAGGGTGCTGGAGTTCTTGGCTTGGCTGCTCAGTTGAGATCTTAACTCTATGGCTGTGCCAGTGCAGATTCTTGTTGGGCATCTGGAGACAGGGGGGAGAAATCAGCCCCGGAATGACTATGGTCTCTGTGTGTTCTTAAGGAAAATTGCACTTGATACAGAGAACTTCATCTGGAAATACTGTGTGTGCATTTGTCGTCCTCCAAGTGTACATTCCCCACTGTTGCCAGGGGTGAGGATTGAGGCTCCTTGATTACTGGTCATCACATTATTGGTTGGCAGTGGTGGAATCCCAACATCACATACTGGGATTCAGTAGTGTGGATATTGAATTCCTGTATCCTGTAAAGAGTAGTCATTAAAGAAGGTCTTTGTACTCTCAAGCAGCCACATGGTAGACATTCAGAGTTTCATATCACAATAGTTTTATTTATTTTTTTGTTAGCTTAGTTAGTCAGGGAGAGCAGGCTAGGATGTCAGCAGAGGATTATGGCAAGCTGACAAGAAGCCAGTTGGCTGAGTTGTGCCAAGCCAAAATACTGGGGCATGCTAACCTGAGTAAAACAGAAATGATTGCGGCCTTAGTCACAGCTGCATCATAGACTAGCAACCAGGAGGACAACCAGAATGGCCTTGGGGATGTGCAGCTCTCAGAAAATTGACAGTTTAACCTTTCCACAGAGGACTTAAAAATCCATACGGAGTTAAAGAGACTTGAACTGGAGGCCAAACGTTTGGAAATAGAATCAGCAGAGTGACTGAGATGTCTGGAAGCTGAAGAAAATGAGAGGCAGAGGCAATATGAAAAGGAGATGCTGACTCTTTGCCAGGGTCATGGAGGTAATGGAAAGGGGAGTAATTGAACCCCAGAAGTAATAAAGGTCAGTAAATTTCTTCCACAATTTACATAGGGTGATAATTTTGATAGTTTTATTTATATGTTTGAAAGGGTATGTAAACAGTATAATGTTGACCAAGGGCTCTGGGTATGGTTCCTGACCCCCGTGCTCCATGGTAAAGCTGTAAGTGCTGTTTCTGAATTGTCTGATACCGATTGCTTTAATTATAATACTGTTAAAAATTGTTTACTATAGTGTTTTAAGTTAACACCTGAAACTTATGGAAAAAAAGTTTCATGGGCAAAGATGCAAGGCAAATGAAAGTGTGTGTGAATATTTTGCTGAATTAAGCACTTATTTTCATAGGTGGGCAAGTGGATGTCAGGTCACCACTTTTGAAGGGCTCATAGACCTTTTGGTGAGGGAACAAGCTCTTAGCACTTTGCCTGAGGACATGAAAAACTGGTTGGCAGATAGAGAATGTAATACCACAGATGAGTTGGGGAAAAGGGAGTCTTATACCTAGCAAGCAGGTTATCACTGCACAAGAAAGGAATACCCAGTGTTGCACATGCGTCTCAGGGAACCCATGGTGGGCAGCCTTAACTGCTCCAACAGAGCCTGCCAGTACCTGGGGAAGCCACTAGTTCAGGTTCACAGCCATGATGAATGGTTAAATGTTTTAAATGTAACCACTGGGGCCTTGTAGCATATAGATGGCCCGGAGGCAACGTGGGGAACAAAAGGTGGGAGAGCCAGCAAGTGCGAATGACAGAATGTCAGTGGTGAGTTGTCTGGAGACATAAGGGTAGCAAACTACCTCAAGAGGTTATATCCTGCATTAGTAGATGGGAAACAGGCCACTGCTAAGAGAGACACAGCTTCTGACCTAATCCTTATGAAGCCTGCAATGGTTAAAGAGGAGCACTATTTGCTCAAGCAGTCTACTCCAGTCAGAGCTTTAGGAGGGACCCCATTCCAAATACCTTTGGCTAGGGTTTACCTTGACTGGGAGGATGGAAAAGGAAGCAAACAAGTAAGTATGTATGAGGATATCCCTGCAGATGTACTGATAGGAAATGATTTTGATAATACAGTATCGTATGTACATGCAGTTACATGCAGCCAGGCTTGGAGACAAGCATGTGGGTCTGTTAGCTTGGGAGAGACCCATACAGACCACACACTTGAAACCAGGACTGATGAGGTGGCTACTTCAGGGAGGGAGCTATTCTGTAGCAGTGAGACTGAAGGTGAGCCACAGCTGCTTGTGGGTAATGATGTTCCCTTGGACAGAGTGACTGCAAGTGCAAAGGTGAGTACTAGTACCCAGGCTGACAGTGAAGCACTGCTGTCAGAGGATACCAGACTTCTTGGGGAAGGGGACCTGGGAAGGGTTACAAAGAGAGAGTTGAGGCAGGCTCAGCTCTCAGACCCTACATTTCAAGGCTTGAGGGAGGTAGCCAGGGAGGCGCTTAATTCTCAAGGAGAGGTGGGATCTGTATACTGGGACAAAGTGTTACTGTAATGAGAGTGGACCATTGGAGGAGGGCCGGAAGGTGAGAGAATACAGCAAATGTCCATAGCCTACCATCTGGTACTTCAAGTCATAGCCCATGATATTCCCCTTGCAGGTCATATGGGCATAAAGCGTACCAAGAGACGTATTATGCAGAACCTTAATTGGCCTGGGATTTCCAGGGATGTAACAGGGTACTGCAGAACCTGTGAGCATTCTAAAAAGTAACAGAAAATAGTGCAGCAACCACCAGGCTGAATATAATAAAATATAGCAATAATATTGGGGGCATTTGTGACATTATTAAACACAATTGGAAGATTCTTTCCACAGTTGAAAAATTGGTTAAAATAGTTGGTGAAAAACCCAGTTTCACCTTTAAATGTAATAAAAATTTAAAAGATTTATTATGTCAGGAACAGCAACCATGCCAAAAAAGAGAACAAGCATCATGGAAGGGCACATTTCCTTGCGAGCATTGCAAAGCCTGCCCCTTGATAAACAACGCTGGTTATTTTGTCCATTCTAAATCTAAGAGAAGATATGAATTTACATTACCTGCTGATTATCTTACCAGTAATTTAGTTTATTTAGCTTTATGTAAAAATTGCTCCAGCTTTTACATAGGTAATATAAACTATAGATTGAAGGACAGGATACTTAAACACCAGTCCTCTATATGATTGAAAGAAGCACATAATACTTTATAGCAGCATATACTACATAACACGGGGCATACATTCTCTTTCATGGCGATATAAAAAATTTATAAGAGTCATGGGGGGATGCTGTGAATCAAAATGAGTATAACGAGATGCAGTGGATTTTAGAACTGGAAGCAGATAAACCCCCAGGCTTAAATGGTGTTGTACCTTTAAAGTCAGCTCTTAGAAAAACGGAGGGTAAATTATTGATGTTGATGGGTTGTTTTAAGATGTCAATTTGTATAAATGTTTGTGGGATTTTAATGTGATGTTCATCTGAAGAAGGGTTCATCCCAAAAGTGCTTATGCACTTTTATTAAACAGTTTTATTTTATTATATTCAGCCTGGTGGTCTCTGCACTATTTTCTGTAGGTTTACCGTTGTTTGGAGCAGATACCTTCAGCGGGAGATAATTTTATTTTTATATTTTTATATTCTGAAAAGTAGGCAAGGCAGGAGACAAGGTCAAAGCTCCTTTGGTGCCTTTGCCTGTGATTAAGGAGGCATTTCAGAAGGTAGTTATGGATATTGTGGAGCCTCTGAGTGCCCCAAGTTCTACAGAGAAGAAGTATATCTTAGTGGCAGTAGATTATACTACCAGATACCCTGAGGTGGTGGCTCTGTCCTACATCAAGGCAGAAAAGGTGGGAAATGCTTTGCTAGAGATTTTCAGCAGGGTAAGTTCCCAAAAGAAATACTGATTGACAGAGGTGCCAATTTCATGTCGGATAAGCACTGTGGGGAGCAGCACCTAAAGACCACCCCCTACCATTCCCAGACTAATAGTCTTTTGGAGAAGTTAAACTCTACACTAAAGACCATGCTATGGGCATTTTCAGACCAGTTTAAGAGGTAGTGGGACAAGTATTTGCCCATCTGTTGTTTGCTTATAGAGAGTTGCCCCAGGAATCCACAGGTTTCTCACCATTTGAATTGCTGTATGGACATAGGGTGAGATTTGATCGTGATGAGTGGAAGGATGAGTGAATCCCACAAGGAGTCTGTTGTGGCATATGTCCTAAACCTCAGGACAAGACTCAGGGAACTGGTGGGCTTAGCCCAGGAGAACCTGGCAGAAGTAACAGCAGAAACAGGACTGGTAAGACAGGAATGCTCAAGCTAAAAAGTATGCTGTATGGCAGCAGGTTATGGCTCTCATTCCTGTCAGACACAACAAGCTGCAGGCAGCTTGGGAGGGACCTTTCAAAGTGGTAAGGAAGGTCAGTGTTGTTAACTCCCTGGTAGAACTGCTAGGCAGGAGGCAGGGGCACAAACTTTACCATGTTAACATGATGAAACCTTACAGTGATATGGAGGCTCTTGTGCTAAGTATGTGCAGTAGGAGGCAGGAGAAGTCTAAGGGGGGGGGGTGTCTTGGGCTACAGGGATCCAGCCAGCAAAATCCCAAATTACTATGGTGAAGCATATGGTTACAGGCATATATGACAGTGCAACACTGTAATGGAGTCAGCAATGCAAAGTCAGCTGGGCTCTCAAGACAGGGAATGGAGTAATGTATTCCCAGATAGGCTCATCCTTCTCAAGCAACGTTTCACAATGGCCACTTGAAAAATTAGCTTGAGTCTTCGAGGGGGGAAGAAATATGATGAAATGAGATACTGCCAGCCCAGCTATCTGGAATGTTGTAAATAATTATATATGTCATTTGTGAATTTCAACATGATTTATATAAAATGCATGTGTTACAACTGTATTAGAACTGTATGTCATGTGTATATCAAACTCGGTTTGTTGAGACGTGTTGAAAAGATATTTTCTAAAGTGCTTATGTTTAAAATGTAACCACAGCATGCCCTACTGGAATAAAACAGAAATGTACATGCACTATTGTAACTGTTTAAATGTATATATTTTAACAGTGGAAACTGGAATACAGGAGGTTAACTCCAGAAAAATAGCTGAGAATAAATTACTTTATGGCTATATAATAAAAGTTGGTATCTTTCTGTTTTCAATATAGCTAGATACATAGAATCTGTACCAAGAAGCTTTCTGTGTTTTCTTCGGAGTGAACTTATTACATATCTCTGAAAGCATGAAGGAATGTAATTGTTTTATGACTTCCAGCATCTGCCAAAGATCTGAGGTCTATGTATTTTCACAGGTCGATGCTAAATGCTGCCAGATTCCAGCAGTGGGGGTTTCACCTGGGATAGAGTCAGATGGCAAGAAATTATGTTATTCTGCAAGCTATCCGAGCAGTAATATTTAAGATTTTAATTTAAGAAGTCACTTAGTGAGACACAGCATTCTCTATTCTTGGACCTGACAAGAAGACACATTCATCACACATCTGCCTTGCTCTGTAAGTTAACCAGGGTATAGTAATTCTCTTACATACAGTCAGGAATATAGTAAAGCTTAGTTTAGATGTTTTTCTTTCTTTATTTGAGAGTGTCCTGCAATGTTGTTTTAAATATGTCCTGTGGTTTTGAACTGTGATGTCACTCTGAATATATATTTAGTATTGTCTTTTTTTATTATTTATTATTAGACTTATTTAAACCTTTCATTCTGGCTGATTTGCGAAGTAATGTTTAAGTTTTGAGAGTACTTGCATATTTATTTGGTGACACTATGTGGGCCACTCCTAATAGCGATGCTCTTGGTCAAGCTACCATTTGTATTAATATTAATATTACACAGCAAGATTGGACATCCTTTGTTAAGGGCCTTAAAGTATTTGATAAGGATTTGGCTGTTGGCAGTGATTAACAACCTTATAGTCTGGGCAAAAGGAGGCATTGCTAGTCAACCTGTGCCAGCCTTTCCCAGGTGTGTGTGTGTGTGTGTGTGTGTGTGTGTGTGTGTGTGTGTGTGTGTGTGTGTGTGAGTGTATATGTGTGTGTGTGCAAATCAAACCTCAAAGAGTGTGTGCATCAGTTACTTGGGTGGGAGCACAAAGCACTGGTTGGACAGAGAGGGTGCTAGACGTCTTGGCTTGGCCACTCAGCTGAGATCTCAACTCTATAGGTGCCAGTGGGGAGTCTTACTAGGGATCTGGAGAAAGAGGGAGAAACCAGCTCTGGACTGACTGTGGTCTCTGTGTACTCTTAAATTGCACTTGATGCAAAGAGCTGTGTCTGAAAATACTGTGTGTGAACTTGCTATCCTCTCAGTGTACATCCCCCACTGTTGCCAGTGGTGAGGATTGAGGCTCCTTGATTACTGGTCCAATGGTGGGTCGTCACAGTGCCCTTTGGGAAATCATCCACCCAAACTAATTACTCCTTCGATAGAATACCCCTAAGAGTTGACCTGATAGTTAGGAGTCTGGGAACATATGTAGACAGGAATCTGGTCTTCAACCAATATGTACCCAATATAGTAAGAAAATCATTCTATGTCACCCAACACATAAGCAAAGGTATAGTATCCAAGTCTAAGGAAGCTATAGTATCACTCTATTCAGCCCTTATCAGACCTATCATTGAGTACAATGCCCCCATTTGACATGTGTCTGACTAGACACTTGCAACAGTTGGAATGCCATCAAGGGTTCTTCACCAGGGGAATCCAGGGTCTAAATACCCTGTCCTACACTGATTGCCTTAAAGCCCTATCTCTGTACTCAGTGTCCTACAAGTTACTGAGAGGTGATCTTTGTCTAGCATATAAGGCATCGTCAGATCCAGCTCTGGTGGATCTCTTGCACATCTGCAAACAGCACCAAAAGCACTATATCCACGTACCTGTACTTTGACATAAATAGAACATTCTGGAGAGACCAATATGTATCTCAAAGGATTCCTGCACTATGGAATAAGCTCCCCAGCTACATGCCTGACTCTATTCCAAAGGACCCTTGATCATTGCATGTGAAATTGCAAATTTAACCCTGGTCTGGCACCCATGTCTCTGATGGACAGTTGTCAACAGTAATTAAATTAATTCCCAACTAACAAACCCCTCCACATATAACCCTTAGCTACATCATTACTAACATAACACCATTATATAGGTGTCCAAGGAACATGGGGGCAAAACTGGATTGGGTGGTATGGCTCAGCTTGAAATGACCCTGAAGGTCATTAGCCTAGTATAAACCTATGGATCTATATAAGTATGCTAATAAGTAATAATGTATCATTAATTACTTCTAGCAAATACTAAATTAATTCTTTGGATGTCTGAGGTGAAGATACATCAGTATCTCAGAAACCTCAACACCTTCTTTCTCTAACCCCATGCATTTCACCTGTACATCATGCATGTCTTGTCTGCATTTGGTACCATTCCTAATCATTAGCACAGCTTCCAGTACTGAATGAGAAGACGGCAGGGCTTAGGTTTATTGTCTGACTGAAAAAAATAATATCTGCTATCAATATTAATTAAAAATACTGTAAATAATAATATCCTAATTTTGTTGAGACTAAACCCACCTAAAGCTTTACTTGGCTAAAACAACATTCTGTGAAGATTCAAATAAATTATTGTAACAACTTAAACATTTTATTTTTAGGTGGCAGGTCTTCTGTATACCACTCCCCCTCCCCTTTAACCTAATTATATATGCTAACCCAAAATCATACAGCTATGAAAAAAGAAAATAACTGAAACACTCTGAATCACTGCAGGTACATTAATATAAAAGCGACAGGCAGTAGCATCCTATCCAAAGAGCAACCACTGATTCTAAATCAGGCAACTGAGTTGAAATCTGTCCAATTTACATCTTGATGACATGTAGTGAAATCATAAATGATATTTGTAGTTAATTTACTTTAATTATCCAACTTTTACCAACTAATACCAGTTGTCAAAAAAGGACAGAAAGCTGTTCAAGCGATTCAGAATACCTGTTATCCAAGAGCAGACAGTGTGATAAGGAATGGGAAGGACTTTTATTATGTAATTGCATAAAACCTCCTATTCCATGGTGGAAGCTAAAACCAAGACAATACTCTGGAATGTATACAATTGAAATAAACCATTGCAAAAATATTTGCCAGGTAGTTTAATTGTAAATTATTCATTATCTTAACTTCAGGAGCAAATTTCTATGCTGTTACAGTTTGTGACCATTCAATCAGGCAAGGAATAGTAAGAACTGAATGTCGTCTACATAACCAAGTATGGTTGAGTTACTGAAATCTGTACAGTTACATCTCTGTCAGCTTCAAGAAAGTTAGTCTGCTCCACCTTAGATGCATAAATAGTGCATATCAAATGGGAAGTAATATCATGGCTTGCTACCATCTGTCTTCAGCCATCTTCAGAGTTTATCTTCCATAGGATGGAACATAGGTAGACCATGCCTGTGGTACTATGCATTCAGCCCAATTAGTAAGCTGCAAAATACAGCTAAACTTTAGTATAATGATTTTTTATATTTTCGTACAAAACTACATCTAGAATATTTTCGGATTATATTCCTATAGTCAGTGAGGAAAATAAACCCAATATATAAATTCAGATATACTGTTTTTTCTATTGGATCATAGGATGATAAGAAATGTAAGTCAATTGAGTAACAACACCTTTTGCACCTTGCTAATATCCATCTTCATTCTTTACCTCCTTCTCAAAAAAGATAAAGCAGATTCATCACAGAGTAAACTATCCAGTTTAAAATAACAAAGAACAAAAACAGTGCACAACAGAGTAAACAATTTAATAAATATAATGAAAGCTTTCGCATAGAAATGCTTTCTCACTTAAATTAAAAATGCGACACATATACCTGGATTCACTCCTGTGCATACAACACATCCGGCAATGAGCACCCTTTAGCACTCATTGTTTCTGTAGTAAATACAGGTTTTAATGGATCGGGTTGCTAGCCCGAGGCCCAACCCTCCTTAGAGGGTGCACCATACATTCGTACACACACACACTCACACCTAGGGCCAATTTAGAGTATCCAGTCCATCTACTGCATGACTTTCAAATGTGGGAAGAAATCATTGCACTCAGGGGAAACCCACACAAATGCATGGAGGACATGCAGACTCCACACAGAAGGTACCCCAGGTAAGACTTGAATTGGAGAACCTCTTGCTGTGAGGCGACAATAGTAAGCGCTACCCCACTGTGCCATCCATCTTATATACATATAAAAGTAATTCAATTAATCCAATAAAATAATGATGTAAACCCCTTTGTTTTAAAACAGGTTTAAAGGAAGAACACTCATTTATACTAGGTGCATTAACAGCATTCAACCTACTGATCCATTCATATCCATACACTTCTGTCCTATTTATAATATCAACTTTCCTGACACCTTCAGAAATTACTTGTAAAACTAGGAACTTAAAACTATGTGTAAGAAATTTAAGTGAAACATGCTTAGCCTGGGAATTTGAAGTATTTAATCTCCTAATATCATACAGGTATTGTGCTATCCTATCACACAGCCTCCTATTCATCTTACCTACAGATGTCTTGATAGGGAATGATTGATGTTGCTGCAGTTACACATAGTCAGGCTTTGAGACAAACATTTGGGTCTGGCAGCCTGGGGGAAACCCAGACAGACCACACACTTGCAGCCAGGACTGGTGAGATGGTTACTTCAGAGAGGGAGCTATCCTGTAACAGTGTGATTGAAGGTGAGCCATAGCTGCTTGTGGGTACTGATGTTCCCTTGCGCAGACTGAATGCAAGGGCAGAGGTGAGTAGCGGTACCCAGGCTGACAGTAAGGCACTGCTGTCAGACGACACCAGACTTCCTGTGGAAGGGAAGCTGGTAAGGGTTACAAAGAGAGAGTTGAGACAGGCTCAGTTCTCAGACCCTACATTACAAGGCCTGAGGCAGGTAGCTAGTGAGGCACCTGATTTTCAAGGGAAGGAGGAGTCTGTATACTGGGACAAATTATTACTGTATAGAGAGTAGACCTCTGAGGGAGGGCTAGAAGGTGAGAGGATACAGCAGATGGTAGTGCCTAGAGCTTACCATCTGACACTTCCAGCCATAGCCTATGATATTCCCTTTACAGGTCATATGGGCATAAAATGTACAAAGATGCATAGTATGCAAAACTTCTATTGGCCTGGGATTTCCAGAGATGTAACAGGGTACTGCAAGACCTGTGAACAGTGCCAAAAGGTAGGCAAGGCAGGAGACAAGATGAAAAATCCTTTGATGCCTTTGCCTGTGAATGAGGAGCCATTTCAGAAGGTAGCTATGGATATTGTGGGGCTTATGAATACTCCAAGTTCCACAGGGAAAATGTATACCCTAGTGGTAGTAGACTATGCTACAAGATACCCTGAGGCCATGGCTTTGCCCTCCATTGAAGCAGAAAAGGAGGCAAATGCTTTGTTAGAGATTTTTAGCAGGGTAGTTTTCCCAAAAGAAATACTGACTGACAGAGTTGCCAATTTCATGTCAGACCTGCTGACTTGTCTGTGCAAGTAATGTGGAGTGAAACACCTAAAGACCAGGCCCTGCCATCCCCAGACTAATGGTCTTGTTGAGAGGTTAAACTCTACACTCAAGTCATGCTACAGTCATTTGCAGAGCAGTTTAAGAGGGACTGGGACAAATATTTGCCCTATCTGTTGTTTGCTTACAGAGAGGTTCCCCAGGAATCCACAAGTTTTTCAACATTTGAGTTGTTGTATGGGCATAGGGTGAGGGGGCCTCTAGATTTAATTTGAGATGATTGGAAGGGTGAGTGTGAATCCCACAAGGAGTCTGTTGTGGCATATGTCCTAAAACTTAGGACAAGGATCAGGAAACTCATGGGCTTGGCCCAGGAGAACCTGGCAGAAGCCCAACAGCAGAAAAAGGTCTGGTATGACAGGAATGCTCAAGCTAGAAAGTATGCTGTAGGCAGCAGGTAATGGTTCTCATTTCTGTCAGACACAACAAGCTGCAAGCAGCTTGGGATGGACCCTACAAGGTGGTAAGGAAGGTCAGTGATGTTAACTATATGGTAAAACTGCTAGGCAGGAGGCAGGGGCATAAATTGTACCATGTTAATATGATGAAACCTTACCATGATAGGGAGGTCCTTGTGCTGTGTATTTGCAGTGTTTTGCAGGAGGAGTCTGAGGGAGATCTGGTGACTAATATCCTCAGTGTGGCTCAGACTGACACTTCAGTGGAAGGGGTAGCAGTGTCCCAGCAGCTATCTCTTACCCAGGTTCAAGAAATCTGAGCAGTGTTACAGGAGTTTGGGGGCATGTTCACTGGGAAACCAGGGTGCACCCACCTGGTGCAGCACCAGGTGGATGCAGGACCCCAAAGGCCTATTATGCAGGCCCCTTATAGGGTGCCTGATAGAGTCAAACAGACTATGAGGGAGGAGATACAAGAAATGTTGGAACTAGGGATAATTCAGGAGTTCAACAGTTCCTGGGCCTCCCCAGTGGTGCTGGTGGCAAAGAAGAATGGCAGCACTGAGTTCTGTGTGGACTACAGGAAATGAAATAGTCACACAGAGTCAGATGTTTACCTCATGTCTAGGACAGGTGAAGCCCTAGAGCAGCTGGGTGGGGCTAAGTATCTTAGACCATTGATCTTACTAAGGGTTACTGGCAGGTCCCCTTGACTCCCAGTGCTAGAGAGAGGTTAGCCTTTATGACTCCTTTTGGCTTGTATGAGCTCACAAAGATGTCCTTTGGGATGTAAAATGCCCCAGTGACTTTCCAGAGGCTGATAGATCATATCCTAGTAGGAACAGGAGATTTTGCCCATGCTTACCTAGATGACATTGTTATCTACAGCCGTTCCTGGCAAGAGCACTTTCAGCTTGTAAGTGAGGTGCTGGGCAGACTACAGGGGGCAGAGATGACTATTAAGCCCAGCAAATGTCAGGTGGATATGGCAGAGGTCTCCTACCTAGGACATAGAGTAGGGAGTGGTTAGATTAGACCAGAACCTGCCAAAGTGAAGTTATTCAGGCATGGCCTGCACCTTTTACAAAAGAACAGTTGAGGGCATTCTTAGGGACATCAGGGTACTACAGAAAGTTCATCCCCCAGTTATAGTACCGTAGCTGCTCCCCTTACAGACCTGACAAGGAAAAACAGGCCAGATAAGGTAGTGTGGATCACAACATGTGAGCAGGCATTCCAGAAGCTTAAAGAAGCTTTGGGAGGTCCCCCTGTGTAAGCCAGTCCAGACTACAGCAAATAATTTGTTGTGCAGATGGATGCTTCAAACCATGGAGTGGATGCTGCACTTAGCTACATTTCTTCAGCGGGAGAAGAGCACCCAGTTGTTTATCTCAGTCATAGGCTCCAACCCAGGGAGGAATGCTAAGCAGCTGTAGAAAAGGAGTGTCTAGCCATAGTGTGGGCACTACAGAAATTTCAGCCTTATGTGTATGGAAGGAAATTCACTGTAGTTACAGATCACAATCCCCTAATATGGTTACATCGAACTAGCCAGCAAAATGCCTCGTTGCTAAGATGGAGCCTAGGGTTGCAAGCATATGATATGTCAGTGCAACACAGTTGGGTTAGCAACACCGACACATATGGGCTCTCAAGACAGGGATTGAGGTAAGGTATACCCTGATAGACTCAACCCTCTCAAGCAACATTTCTCAAGGGACAGTTGAAAAACAAGCTTTAGTTCCCAGGGGGAAGAAATGTGATAAAACGAGAGGCTGCCAGCCTAGTTAGATAGAATTTTGTAAATAATTCTATGTCATTGTAAATATGAATATGATCCACAGGCTTGTGTTACAAATGTAAGAAAACTGTGTTATGTGCTGAGTTCAAAAATGTAACCACAGTGCACCCTGCTGGAAGAAAGCTGATAAGTAAAGAATTTTGCAACTGTGTGTGATCTCAAGCTACGAGGCAGGATATCTGAAGCTGGAAACTCTTTCTATTGTCTTAAGACAGATATAATTACTAGGTTTCACATGCAAAGTCTCTTTTATTGCTGTGACTTCCTGGCAGCTGCTGATCACAAAGAAATTTTAAATTTTGAGTTATGTTAGCCTTGGAACTAAACCAGAAGTGACAAGAATAATGTAATCTAAGATGAGTCAGCAGTAATGTGTATTATCAATTTAAGAACTGTCTCAGAGGGAAATAAGGGCATTTTTCTCTTTGTTTCTGAACCTAAACATATCATCTCACAAGCACTTTGCTTTGCTCTGTAAGTACGTTATTTAGAACAGTGATTTCTCTTAGAGATAGATAGAAATGGCAAGATTAGTCTAGCTGTTTTCTATATTTATGTCAGACTTTCCTACAATGTTGTTTTAAAGTATTTCCTGTGATTTCTGAACTCTCTGTTTTCACTGTGTTAAATCAATGAGTATTGTCTTGTGTTTTTGTTATTTATTATTAAATATTTTTAAACCTTTTAACTGTGGCTGTTTTATGTAGAGATACTTTATGCTCATAGAGTACTTGCATGTATTTGGTGATACTGTGCAAGCTACTCCAATAGCCTTGCTATCTGTCAGACTTACTATTTGGATAATAGTAACATTGCACAGTAGAATTGGACACTTTTTGGTAAGGATCTTTATAGTTGCAGACTCCAAATCTGACTTCAAACCATTGACAAGTAGAGTACCGCAGGGTTCAGTCCTGGGACCTCTCCTGTTTGGTATCTATGTCTCTGAGGTACAGGCTAAGACAGAAGGCCTCTGGCTAGCAAAGTTTGCAGATGACTGCAAACTAGGAGCCATAGTTGAGTCCCCAAATGATGTGGACATCCTACAGAAGGGCCTCACTAAGACAGATACCTGGTGTCAGAGGCATGGCCTCAAGCTCAATGCCAAAAGGTGCATTGCCATCCCCTTTGGTAAAAACTCTGTACCCATGAACTACCACATAAACGGCAGTCTACTTAATGCCAAATGTGTGCTAGACCTTGGGATCCAGGTGGACAGTAGTTTCTCCTTTGATAATCACATCACCGCAGTAGTAAGGAAATCCTTCTATGTGACACACCGCATCACAAAAGGGTTCTCATCCAGGAAAAAAGAGGTAATTGTTTGCCTCTACTCGGCACTCATTAGACCCATTATAGAGTACAACACCCCTTTTGGGATGTACCTCACAAGACATCTGCAGCAGCTGTAAAGACCACAGAAGTACCTCACAAAGAGGATTAATGGCCTCAAACAGATGCCCTACACTGACCATCTTAAAAAATTCCAGCTTTACTCTGTAGCATATTGCCTACTCTGAGCAGATCTCTGCCTAACATGTAAAGCTATGTTAAACCCATAGCTGTTGGACATGCTACTCCTAAAGAAATCCCAATCCCTCTGAGCTATATGGTCTAGGGACCTAAACCTTACCACCACAATAAACAGGACATGCTGGAGAGATAGATTCCTGTCCCAGAGACTTCCTATACTCTGGAACAAGCTACCCATCTATGTCAAGCAAAGTTCCTCATTAGCACTCTTCAAGAAAACTCTTGATGAGTGGATGGGAAATAGGAAATACACCCTGTGGATCACTTCTGTGGCTCTGCTCGACAGGGGTACAGGAAATTAACTTTCTTGTGTGGTGTAAGCCAGGGAACCTTGTTGGCTAGGCTTAGTTAGACCCTTGGGCTGATAGCCTAGTACCTACCTATGAACTTATGAACCTAAGGGTGGTTATTGGCAGGTGGTACTACCATATAGTCTGGGCAGAAGGATGCATAGCTGGAGAACCTGTGCCAGCCTTTCCCAGGAGTCTCTGTGTGTTTGCATATAAATCAAATCTCAAAGTGTGTGTGTGTCAGCTACTTGGGCAGGGACACAAAGCACTGGTTCGACAGAGAGGGTGCTGAAGGTTTTGGCTTGACCACTCAGCTGAGATCTGAACCCTATAGCAGTGCCAGTGGGGAGTCTTATTGGGGATTTGGAGAGAAAGGGAAAAAACAGTCCCAGACTGACTGTGATTTCTGTGTACTCTTAAGGGAAATTGTACTTTACTGTGTATGTACTTGTTATCCTTCCCAATGTGCACACCCCTCCCTGGTGCTAGTGGTGAGGATTGAGGCTCCTTGATTACTGGGGCAGTGCACAGGGATCATATATTAATTGTTTGGCAGTGGTGGCATATCCTCATCAAATATTAATTGTGTGATAGTGGTGAGTTAGCATTCTCACATACTAATTGGAATTCCTATAGCTTGTGTACAGTGATCACTGAAGGAGTCTTTGTACTCTAAATCAGCCATGTGGTGAATATTCAGCTTGGTTAGTCAAGGAGAGCAGGCAAGCATGTCAGCAGAGGAGTATGGTAAGCTGACAAGGAGCCAGTTGGCTGAGATGTGCCAGACTAATGGAGTGGTGCATGAAAACCTGACTAAGGCAGACATGCTTGCAGCTTTGGTCACAGCTGCATCAGAAAACAGCAATCAGGAGGATGATCTGACTGGCCATGGAGAGGTACAACACTCAAAGAATGGACAGCTCAACCTTTCTGCAGGAGGACTTAAAAATCCATCTGGAGATAAAGACACTTGAGTTGGAGGCCAGGCATTTGGAAATGGAAGCAGTGGAGAAGGAGAGGCATCATAAAAAGGTGATGCTGACTCTTCTGCAGAGTCATGGAGGTAATGGGGAAGGGAGCAGTGATGAGGACAGAGGCTCCTTGATTAGTGGGCCAGTGCATGGCCATCACAGTGTTACTTATCATTGGTGTTCAGTCTCTCTGAATTTGTAGTTTACCAATTCATAGTGCAAGCAAGAATGTAATGGCTGACTGTTTGTCTGTAGATCATCATAGATAAATGTTTCTCCATGTGATTCAGAAACACAGTGAGTGCAGCTGTGACCAGCCCAGTGTTACTTATCTTGTTTGTGTGATAAAGCCCAGAGCTCATTAACAATTATTATCAGGGAAAATCAGTGCAAGTCAATGAACATTAAATATCATACTAGTGACTTCAGTAGGTAATTTGGTAAGGGCACACACCCTTGAGTTCTGACCAAACAGAAAGACAAGGAAAAGCAGTGACTATCCATTATGTACACATGCACAAAAGCTTCAAGAATGAGAAGTCATGTAGAAGCTTAAACCATCATTATGTTGGTGTGTTCATCTATACTGACCAAATTAAAGAGTGGAAACAGAATTACAGGAATATAATGAAAAAATGAGAGGGAAAGAGGATAGGACATTTGGTGAAAATATAAAGAATGAATATGATGGAGACAGAAAAGGTTGGGTAAAATTATTTTGTGGGTTAGCTTCCAATTTTATTTGTATAAGGAGAAGGTGAGCTGGAGAAGGAAGTCAGGGAAGTAATAGGGTTAGCGTTGGTAGTAGGAGCACACAAACAGAACACAGACAAGACTGAAAGAAGAAGGTGCTGACAAAATAGAAAGGGCACATTAGAGAAGGAAACAGCAGGCAAAGGGAAGACAATAGTGCTTGGGATGACTGAACATTATTTTCATCTCCCTAGTGAAATGTCGGCTCTCCAAATGCTAAGTGCTGGCACTCCAAAAAAAGGACTGAAAATACAGAACAGTGACTCTCAAACATTGCTCTTCTCCTTTAAACTTCTTTTTTACTGAAGGATAAGCTCCACCCCCTCCCTTGAATGTATATATAGTAACTACGAGATCACTATTACCTCAAAGAAAAGGGAATGTTCTGAGAAATGGCCATCTCAGACTTACTAATGTAAATCATTTTTTTGGCAATCAGTCTTCGTGTTTTGGTACACTCTCCAGTGTGGTCTGGCATTTCAAATGGTTACCTTCTTTTCATTTCATTATCTTCAGTTTTTAAATGCCTGCAACTGAAAGTCCTGTCTCTGAGTAGCCCTCTGTTTTGACTTTACATATAGAAACCTAGGAATATATTTGCTGATGCTCCCAGACTGTGATAGCATCTTGAATTCCTTTGCATCTACCAGTTCTATAAAATGGCTAACTTAGCAGTGGCAGAGAGATTGGTTGGCTCTATTATCCTGACAGTTACTTTATCACTTTTCATTCTGAACATTTTTCTTATCAGAATTTTGGCTAGATATCACATTTTTCACAGACAACATATTTCCACTTTCATTAGTAGTGCACTGTATTGAAATGACACTTTAGTTCCACCCAACACTCTTGCAACTAGTTAAACAATGTTTAGCAATGTACTTCCTCATTCCAAATGTAAAATATATTGTTTTCTTTATTACAGTTCTCCTGTGCTCACAGGCATATGCTCATTTTTAGATAAAAGATTAGGCTGTTCAGTTTAAGCAGTGCTTTCTTGGTTAGCAATCTCATTTAGTACAAACTGGGCTTCCTTTTTTTTTAGTAATTTTTCAGTTAGTAAAATGAGTTTTATCAGTACTGTTAGTGTCACTCTGAAAAAGAAAGTTAAAATAAATTACTTGGGACTGTCATTTTGATTTTATCCTTTGCTAATAACTATCATTTTACTTTTATCATTTACTTCTGGTTCTAACAATGTTTCTCATGTACTTCAGAGTAAATATTTGTGTTCTTGCCATTTTATTAATTAATGAAATACTTTATTTATTTATTCATTCTTTGTTCAGCTGGTTAGTCTTGTTAGGCTAGTGGTCTCTCTTCAAGGAGACACTAGGTAGTACTACTACTAGGGGGAAATTTGCCCAGTACCCTAAGAAATTTCCCCTACTCTTTTTTTATAAGTGCTAGGGGATAGTTGACATTAATCTGAGTTAGAAACAATGGAGAAGATGGGTCTGTGATGCCCGTGCACTGGCCCAGTAATCAAGGAGCCTCAATCCTCACCACTAACACCAGTGAGAGATGTGCACATTGAGAAGGATAACAAGTAAACACACAGTAAAGTATAATTTTCCTTAAGAAAACACAGAGATCACAGTCAGTCTGGGGCTGGTTTCTCGCTTTCTCTCCAGATTCCCAATAAGACACCCCACTGGCTCAGCTATAGGGTTCAGCTCCAAGCTGAGTAGTCAAGCCAAAACCTCCAGTACCCTCTCTGTTCAACCAGTGCTTTATGTCCCTGCCCAAGTAGCTGACACACACACACACACACACACACACACACACACACACACACACACACACACACACCTTAATATTTGGGTTATATAAAACACATAGACACTCCTGGTGAAGGCTGGCACAGGTTCTCCAGGTATGCCCCCTCCTGCCAGGCTATAAGGCAGTAATCACTGCCACCAACTACTCTTATCAGCTACTAATAAGGCCCTTCCCAAAGGGTGACCAATTTCACTGTGTAATATTACTGTTATCCAAATAGTAAGTGTGATCCAGGGCTAAAGCTATTGGACTGACTTGGACAGTATCAATGAATACTTGCAATGTATGCTAAGAGCTTAAATTATCTCTACACAAAACAGCCACAGTTGAAAAGTTTAAAAATATTTAATAACAAATAATAAAAACACAAGACAAATAATATTGCTTTAACACAATCACATTACAGAGTTCAAAAATCACAGGAAAATGCTTTAAAGTAATACTGTAGAATAGTCTGACATAAATATAGAAAACAGTTAGACTAATCTGGCTATTTCTGTCTTTTCTATCTATCTCTAGAGAAATCACTATTCTAAATAATTATCTTACTTACAGAGCAAAGGCAGAAGAATGGTGAGTTGATGTGTTCAGGTTCAGACAAAATCCAAAATGCTTAATTCTCTCGCTCTCTGAGTAAGTCTTAAACAATAACACAGTACTGCTGAGTCATTTCACATTACATCATTCTTGACACTTCTCTAGTTCCCAGGCTAACAGAAACTCAAAATTTAGTAAGCTGCACCTGGCCATGAAGCCACATCAGTAAAAGACATTATACATGTAAAACCTTAGTAATTATCTCTTAAATCAAGACAATAGAAATCATTTCCTGGCCCAGACATCCTATCTCCGAGCTTGAGACCAAACAGTCATACAATGCTTGACTTATCAGCTTTCTTCCAGCAGAGTGCACTGTGGTTATACTTGTGAAGCTCAGTACAACATATAGTTTAATCATAACATATAGTTCTCTTTACATTTGTAGAACAAGCCTGTGAATTGCATTAATATTTACAATGACAGAATTATTTACAAAATTCTAGCTAGCTAGAGCGGCAGCCTTCACAGGGTCCTTGGCTTAACAAGTTATCTGAAGATTGGAATACTCAGGATGGCAGCATCCTCAACTGCTACAATACATTATCAGCAATTTGAAAATTAACACAGTCACTTGAAGAGAGAATAGAACTCTCAGTCTTCTGTACTTCCAGCACTAAAGGCCAGTGTATGCTATCTGCTGAGCTTGTGCCATTACAGTCTTACTTGAATTAAATGCCCGGTCTTTAATATGTGCAATGATGCTCCCAGGTTCTAATTTCATTGCTTGTGCTTCAGAAACCACAGCAGCCCTAGATGATCCATATATCTACACCTTCAAATATTCATATATGCTTTGAAAGCTTCCCCTGTAAATCGAGAATTCAAAATGTCTGCCTATTCAGAATAAGGCCAATTCTCTTGGATGATGTAACTTTCAAAGGCAATGAGATAGGCTTTGATGTCATTGTAATTATTCCATTTGTTTACTGTAGGTGTAGCCTTTGAGGTGGCCAATACACTGGCTATCACATTAAGCTTTTACGAGACACTGCACGCTGACCCCTAACTATCTTGGTCTATACTAGTTTCTTCATGAACTTCTCTAGGTTTTGCAAAATATAGTAGTTCACTCAAAGAATAGAAAACAATGGATTATTTCTAATTCCAGGCAGGGTGATTAACTTGCAGTGTTTTTGTCCTTGGATGTTGTGATAAAGGAATGGAAAAACAGTGTAATTTGGTATTTACTGAGAAAAGTGTCTCCACTGAAACTGCCGGTGTTGCACATGTAATATAACGGACACATTTTGTTAAACTGAAGTGCAATTTATTTACAGTGAAAATATTAAACTAAAAGTTTATTTTTGACTCAAAGAAAAGAACAAATACTTCTGTTTACCACAGCATTGATTGCTAACAGTTCATTTATGTGTTTTTACTTCACTTCATGGTCTTCTCAGTTAAACATGATATTCCTTGCAATTCAAAGACATGGTCCTCCCAGAGTAGATCCCCAGGTCTTCCAGTGATTTTCCTGGGGTTTTCACAGCTTCAGTGTCAGACCTAGTACTCCCTGAGTAGATCCACAGGCCTTCCAGTGATTTTCCTGATGTTTTCACAGCTTCATTGTGTCAGACCTGGTACTCCCGGAGTAGATCTCCAGGTCTTCCAGTGGTTTTCATTGTGTCTTTTTTCTGGTGCTTTCACAGCTTTGGTGTATTAGACTTGGTACTCCCGGAGTAGATCCACAGGTCTTCCAGTGATTTTCCTGGTGTTTTCACAGCTTCAGTGTATTAGACATAGTACTCCCTGAGTAGATCCACAGGCCTTCCAGTGATTTTCCTGGTGTTTTCACAGCTTCATTGTGTCAGACTTGGTAGTCACTGAGTAGACCTTCCAGGTATCACAATTTCCTCTCACCTTCCATAACCCTGATAGTTGTCTAGTTACTTCAAATTGCCCTTACATATTGCATTTCTCCTAGTCAGGTGATGCAGATCATGGCTGAGAAGTCTCAAGACAGACCTAAATGACATTACAGCAATATACACACAGACACATGGGAGGACGGTTAGATTCGAGTAAAAAGTGCATTCATTAGGATCCAAAGTACTGCCTTTGCACATAAGTAGCAGTTACAAAGCAAGGCATTCAGGTGCAGCCGTAGAGTACAATAAAATATAAGTAATTCACCCAATTCTCTCCACAGCAGTTAGCTATATTCAAGAAACTGGACTGCCTTAGTACACATTAAACTATGTTTCACAAAATCTGACATATTCTGCCTAATTCTGTAGACTGCGGGTTTGTTTTATAATTTTTTCTTATAGTTGCACTAGGCTGAGAATGTTTTCATTCTGCAAGTATACATGCTAAGCTGATTCATGACAGCAGAAGCAGTCTAATTAGCCTTAACTATAAGAATGTGTAGACAGCTAGTGCTGGAAAGGGAACAATTATATTGTATTGTTACCATTTCTTGCTGTTGTTCTGCTTATATCATTAAAACCATTCTCATATGCATATATTTCAAATAAAACCCAGTGGTAAAAAGATAGTGATTTCAATGTTAAACCAGAATTTTGTAACTACTTCTTAGGCAGAGGATACAATTAGAAACTATATTAAAATCAAACTAAGTGTCAAACAGGATGATTGAAAGTAGATTTTTTTCCTGCAAAGAAATGTTCTTCTCCTTGGATATGCCAGCAATTATTCTTTAGATATGCTTCCAGACACCAATTTTGTTGTTGTTTGTAATTTTAGTGGTAGTGTTTTAGCCTTTACTGTATAGGATGAAAATTGTGCTGCTGCTGCTGGAATGCTTCTACAAATGACTGTTTTTGCCATCAGAAAATGAGTGCTGTGAAAACAAAATCCATAGACTATGAATGCGTCTTTCAGAAGTGCTCACTTTAGCTTTCTAATGGTAATTGTAACTATCAATCAATTGATAATGAAGGAAGTGACTTGTCATCACTGGATGAGAAATTGAAAATAAAAAAACACATCTTATGAAAACAACTTTCATTAAAGCCTACTTTTAATGTAATAATGCCATAAAGTAATCCATTCAGACAATACTCCTTTATGGAAACACATATCTGAATTCAAAAAGCAAGTCCACACTCATTGTTGACTTCCAATATAAATATAATGATGATAAGCTGCAGGTGAAGAATAACTAAAACAGGTTTTCAACATTCAGTTTTGGGAATTCTGCTTTAAGCGTTGGGACCATTCAGTTTTATGAAGCTGAACATCCTACCACAGGACTGTTCTTCCCAAAGTATAAAATCTATCCCTGGTATTCAGAAGCACTGTGGCCATGATTACAGTAAGACCTCCTTTGTTTATTGTGTGGATATAACAGGTCCTGATGATCATTTAGAATGAATGCAAGTAGGCAAATGTGTGCGATGATCAGCGCATTACATATTGTGCCTGCAGCCACAGTATGAAATGTAGGAAGGGTGTAGAGGAGCATGGTGTGGTCACAGGGAAACATGAGTAATAGGAGTGCTTGTCTATTGTGCATGAGCCAGGAGAGGGTAAGACTGATCCGCCATGCATGATTACAGCAAGGAAAAACAAGTTATATGGCAGTCTCACATGGTCACAAGGCTTGGTGCTGACCTGTTTTTGACCCATTATTTTCTATATGATAGTACATCACTAAATCACTAACTTATCATGCACTACATTAACCACAACCAGAAATCACAATAACACAATACATTGAAGGGAAAAAAAAAACATCATTTTATGCAGGGGGTTTTCACACCCCTTGCTAATAACATATACCAACTCTGAGACTGCAAAGCAGTGGGAAAGGGCAAAATCCTACTCTCCACTGATTAGCAATTCCACAAAACAAACCCTGGCAAACACACAGAATCCATATATATAAATATGTAGAATTGTCTCTCTCTCTCTCTCTCTCTCTCTCTATGAATATATATATATATATCTCAACACACCCAAACATCACTGTCAGTAATGCCAACGTACACTACACTTGCATGAGGAATATTTTTCTGTACCCCCTCCTAATTATACATACTAACTGCAAGATTACACAATACCTGGGAAAAGGGCATATTCTCCAACCCAGCAGAATGTTGATCTCACACACATTCATCATTCCTATCATTGGTCGACATCTGTTTAGCTGACAAAATATAGTTGGCTACAAAGATGGTTGACAAGTGCGCAAGATCACACAATTCTCGGGGTAGGGAAATTTGCCCTTTCCCTGAGACTGTGTGCAATTTCAGAATTAGTATATTTAATTAGCAGTAAGTGTGAGGGTTGCAGGGTGGCTTGCTCCCCTGCAGCTGCCCTACATATAATGATGTTTTATTACATTTTTTAGTTGAATTTTTGCATGCAAAGAGATTGCTCCTCAGTACAGGTGCAATAGTACTTCAACATTTGCAAAGCCGATGTTTTGTGGTCGACTTTTTGAACATTGGTATTTGGGTGTTTTGTTTATTTTCAGTACACCTATATATATATATGCATGTAAAATAAGTTGTGGAAGGTAGTAAGAGAAGTAAAATGAAGGTATGAGGGTAAGAGTAAGTATCAGAGACACACATAGGTTCATAGGCGTATACTAGGCTAACAATTACTAGAGCTCTTATAAGTCTAACCATGAAACCCAAATGTGACCCATAAATTTGATTTATATAGGGGGTGATTTAATGACAGCCTCTGTCCATCAAAGACATAGGCACCAGACCCGTTCATTAGTCCAAGTTGCACTTAAATAGGGATAGGGAGGAACTCTGCTTCACATGGATGTGAAGCCTGTTCCAGAAAAATGGGAATTCTCTGTGAAACATATCTGTCTCTCCAACATGTCCTATTTTTGTCACAAGTAAAATTTAGGTCTTTTAATTTAGCAGTTCTGATGCAGTTTGTTTTGTGGATGTGCAAAAGGTTCATCAAAACATGGTCCAGGGATGCCTTGTTTGCCAGGCAAAGATCGCCTCTCAGAGGTTTTAGTGATACCGAGTAAAGAGACTGGGCTTTGAAGCATTAAGTGTAAGACAATATATTTACTCCCTGTATTCTTTTTGTAAGAGACTTGCCAGTTGCTGCATCATTCTGGTCAGGTACATAATAAAGGGGGCATTATACTATATGATGGGTCTGATGAGGGCTGAGTACAGTAGTGTGGTGATCTTTCTGGACTTAGAGGCTATGCCCTTGCTTATAAGTTGGGCAACACTGTTAACAAGCCTCTTTGTGGAGGTGGCCTCACCAATTCTAACCTCCTGGGTCCTATCAGTAAACCAGCTAGCTATCAAGCATGTTAAAAAGGGATTTATACATAGTTCCATAAGTTTGTTGACAATGCCTAAGTGGAGGATTTTCTTACTACATTGGATACATGTTGGTCAAAGGCTAAGTTACTATCTACATGAGTTCCTAGATCCCTGACTAATGAATTAAGTTTTAGGGTTGTTTTATGAAGGACATAGTTACCCGGGGTGGCAGACTTACCAAAAGGTTCTATAATGCATTTCTTGATTTTGAGTTTTAAGCCATGGCTTTGGCACTAAGCATTTGTCTGTGTTAGACCTTCCTGAAATGTGTTCTCATCTTGGGGTAATTCAGTGACTGATCCCAATTTACAGTCATCTGTGAGTTTGGTTAGCTAGAGGCCTTTGACACTGGCTTTGATATCTGAGAAGTAGATGTCAAAGAGGGGTGGACCTAACACAGTCCCCTAGGGGACACCTCTTTGTGGAGGTGGCTTCCCAAATTCAAATCTCCTAGGCCCTATCAATAAGCCAGCTAGCTATCAAGCACATTAAAAAGGGATTTATACTTAGTTCCATAAGTTTGTTGACAATGCCCAAGTAGAGTATTGTTTCAAATGTTTTAGCTATCTCTAGGTAGACAGTATGCACCATTTTCCCCTTATCCACTGCCTTAGTGACATTTTCAAAGAAGTCCTGCAGATTCAGTAACCATGATCTTCCTTTGACAAACATAAACTGGATAGATCCAGTGCCTGAAGTTCTGCTATGTCCTTTCTGCTATTTTCCATGATAATTCTTTGCATGGCTTTGCAAATAAGATTAGTCAGATTACTGGGTCTGTAGTTTCCAGGATCTGTTGAAGGTCCTCCCTTAGGAAATGAGGATGACTATTGCAGACCTCCATTCACATGGCACAAAGTCTGTTTTAAGGTTATAGTTACATAATGACTCCAGGTATTCTGGTAAGTCATATTTTAGACTGTTCAGGAGGTACCCTAGAATGCTTTCAGAATCCATTGAGGTCATGTTCTTGGTATTAGCAGAGCCAGTACATGCTGCCTAGTTATAGCTGGAGGGGTTGTGTTTGAGAGTATTTTTGAGTGACACTTGGGGGTAAAGGGGGTTAAAGTTGGGAATTAATTTGCTCACTGATAGGTTCATTATATCACCAGGCTCGGTAAATGTGGCATCCTTAACCACTAGTTCAGTGTAATGCTGTATGCTGCCCTTGAGATTATCGACCTACCAAAAAAGGTCTTATGGTTATTTTTCACCTGGGAGGCTAACTTAACATCTTAGTTGCCTATTTAGTTTGATGAGAGAACTTTTATCTTAATTAGAATTGCCCTTCCTGATTTTTCCCATAATTGTTTTCATTGTGTTGTATATGCTGTTTAATTTGGGATGATACCAGGGCAGTTTGTTTCTGGGGCTAGTCCTGGTCTTACTATTGATAGGTACAGCAGCTTCTCTGTAGTCACTGACATTATAATGCAGACTTTGTGAAAGCAATTCAGCATGGGCTGCTGTGTTCTTTGTGTCTGGAGGAGCACTGAATTTTAATAAACCACTTAATAAAAGGTAATTTACCTTGGAATAGTTCTAGTTACTGGTTTTAATGGGATTACGGAGTTTATTTTGATTTCAAAGAAGACTGCTTTATGGTTGGACCTTACCAGGGATAATGACATATTGAGGCGGGGGGTGCAGTGTTCTCTAATATTACCACAGAAAGAAGTGCAAAGGGAGGTGGTGATACAATCAGGTATGTGGAAGACAATAGAGGAGAAGAAGGCATCAGACACACAAGAAATACTGATGCTACCTGGTTTAGGTGGAGGTGAGTGTGGCAACTGAGGATACAACTGACTGTGATGCTACTAGCAGCTATATAGCAACCACTGGTTGTGGAATGACAGGTCTGGATGGTGGCAGGGTGCTGGTTTGGCTGTTGCTGCACATAAGTGTCAAAGAACTGAAGGAAAAAATAAAATGAAATGTACATGGGTGGGGAACAGAAAAGTATGACATGCATGTACAACACCATCAGATTCTGGCCACAGTATCTGAGCTATAATAGAAAGGTCATTAAATAACCACCCTACATTTTCAATGATGTGCCTCCTTGCAAATCCTATAGGAGTTGAACCCACGGTTTATTTATTTATTTGCATTTGTTTTCTGGGGTAGAGCACTGATCTCCATGGACCTTTACCACACTCAGACCAGGAGCAATTTCTGCTATAGTGACTTGCTCAGAGTCACACAGCTAGGCAATGGAGGCTGATGAAATCACGCCTTGCACCCCTAGACCACAGGAGGCAGCTCATCAATCCCCCAAGTCAAACTTCCAGGCAATCACCATAATTTGTACTATCCATAATATTTCATTTGCCTGCTGAGTTACAGCAGCAGTCAGATGAAAACCTTCAGGGAAGCACAGGAGTAGTTGTGTATCACACACTTGCAGAATTAAAAAATAAAAGAGAATGAAACACATAAACACTGTGGGAGCTGAACACACAACTGTCTTCACTTGTGTTGTTATTCATGTACAGGATGAGCTATAGCAGTCAAACAAAAGCCTTTAGGCAAACACGTTAGTAGTTGTGTATCACACATTTGCAAAATGAAAGAATAAAAGAGATTAAAATATACAAACACTGTTGGAGTTGAACCCACAGCTGTCTTCATTTGTATTGCTCAAGGCCCTTTATTTACAGGTTGAGCTACAGCAGTCATAAAAAAGACTTTATGGAAACACAGTAGTAGATGTGTGCCCTATGTTTGCAGAATAAATGAATAAGAAACCCATCAATGATTTTTCAGGACACCACCTTTGGGATCTAAATTAATTACCCAGAGCCATAGCTGGCAATGTAATAGTTTGCAAAAAAAAGTGCCAAAAATTTGGTGATGATACCAAACTAATTTTTGTCATATGGCATGCAATAGCACTCAGCTCATTTGTTCATCCTGTACCATGCAAGGTAAGTAGTGGTTGTTCATAATAGTTGAAGGTGTAAAATAAGGCAGCCTAGGCATATGCAAAAGCAGTAGCAGTACCCATTAGTTGTGCATGGGCATTAACAGTTGTCTTTGTGAGTTGCTTTGGACAGTAGGAGCAGTAAAAGAAATTGATTACATGGCTATGGGTGAGGTGCGTTCATGTATCGTACACCAGATTAAAGGGCAGGAATACATACATATGAAAACGAGATGAAAAATGGGAAGCAAGCAGTGAATAGAACATAAGCTAAGCACATAAGGAATGAGCAGAACTGAGGTGAGGATGGTGGGATGAATATTTTTTTGTAGGATAGGTGCCCATTTTTCATATATAAAAATAAAATAAGTTGGGAAAGAAAGTAAGAGGAAGGTCAGGGGATTTGGATAGGTATCAAAGGAAGAGAGAGAACTGACAAGGTGTCAGAAAGGGGGAACATAATAATGAAGGCGCCTTCAGACAAACAGGCGACAATGTTGAAGAGAGAATTGTACGACCAACAGGGGTGGGTCTCGGCACAAAAGTGAGAGTAATACTAGAATGGGGGATTTAATGGAGTTCTGCAGCTGCAGACCCTGCTGGCTGTGATCCATTAGGAGATTACTCATCACCCTGGGTGCCATTGCCACTGGGCCTTTTCTGAAATGGTGAAGACAGTGCTGGACAGGGATGCTACTCATGAATCACCAAAGGAGGTTCTCCATCAGGCTGGTTTGGATATCTAACCTCTTGTCAAGTATCTCCCTTATGATGTTTGCCACCTGTGGATGGGTGTCAAAGGTATCACCTTGACTGGCAATGGTACTGATGGGTACAACAGTCCCAGCATTCAGTGCGGAGCTACCTGGTGTGATTGCTCAAGTACAGCTGGAGGAATGGAGGTGACTGTGGCAAGTGAGTTCCAGATGTGTTGGGTGCTTGTGGTGGTTATGGCAGTGGTGATGACAATGTTTCTGCTGCTGCCACCTGTAGGGTGCTGATTGGCCATGCCTGAGGGCTGGATGCTCGTGCATATAATAGTAATAGGAATGGACAGAAACAAAATAATAAACAATAATGAACAATGAACAATATAAATTTATGCAACTGAAAGGATACTGACAAAGAGGTTGGGGAGAAGGAAATAAAAATAATGAAAGAATAAATCTAGTATGTATATATCATGTGATTAAAATGCAGTTAATATATTTGATTGAGCAATAAACACATTTCCCAATTTAACAGGTTGTTAGCATAGACAAATAAGAATGGGACTTGAACCCACATCCATCATAATCTGCACTCTGAAAGGCAATGGATTAATGTCTAAAAGGGATATGTAGTGCAAGACACAGCAATAAGATGCCTGAGACAAATGTACTTATGGAAAGAAAACATGCTGTTCAGGCATACATTGTCCTTAAAGGTTATAAATGAAGGAAACAAATGTATTGACAAAGATTGTCCATGACACAAATGTCCGCCCACCCAGAAAAAGTTGCTCATGAATATTTCCCACATCTATTGATATAGTTAGTATACTACCCCCCCCACCAGTCCCTGCAACCCAATGTGTGTGCAGAGCCGTTATGAAGGCATAGGCTAGTACCACCACAGCCATGGCAGAGTTAGTGAGGGCAATGCAGGATGTGCTTGATGACCTGTGGGAGACTGTATGTGTGATCATTTGGGGAGATTCCATCACATGTGGAATGTGTCATGTTCTGTCAGGTTTGCCTGTTATGGGTGAGAGGTCATTTACAAAGTTGGTTCAATGCTACATGGCCATGGGTGACCAAGATGCCACTTTTGCACTTCCATGACTACATTTGCTAGGAAGGTGTCTACAACCAGGACAGAATGTCCCCATGGTTGTGGCACGTCTCATATTACACCTTGCTCACACTCACATAGCATAGTATCATCTAGGAAGGGTCATGATACATCCAGTGCAACTCCTTTTCCAGCCAGCTCTCTTGGGAAGGGGATGCACAGGTTGCTGAAACTTCACCATACATGCCCTGGACTTGTCCACTACATCTAGCTGTTGTTATACAGGAATACCTGTTGCAGTATGGTAAAGAACAATACAAGCCAGCAGTCACAAGTCTAGATGTATTGAACATTGAACACTTTTCATTCTAAACAATTTAGAACTTCATCAAAACAAAAAAAAACTTTACATAAAAAAAGTTTAAATGCCAAACGAAAAAAATCACGTTAAAACTGAACAAATAAATCTACAGTGTTACAACCTGTCAAAGTGTTTTAAGTTTAAAATAGGATTGATGATACAAGCATGGTTTAACCCAGGAAAATTCATCGCATTAAACCTGAGTTGCCATTTAAGTTCACACACATCCAAATGTTCAACCAAAATTTTACCCTGGAGGTCCTTCCTAATTTGCTCAATTATTAAAAAAAACTGATTTTATGAGACTTATAAACTGATGAGTTTTAAATGAAATCAGACAGGAGGTAGTAACCAAAAGGGATTCAGTTTTTTATATACCTATTTTAAATGACAATTCAGTGGATTCCATTATTGGGGCTAATAATCAATGAACAGGTACTTCTGAAAGGAATGGAAAGCCCTTTATTTCTACTTTTACTTTGGACAGCCAGGACATAGCAGCATCTATTAATAAACATTGGAATATATTTTTTTCAGACCCCAGTTTGTTGAATAAATTTGGTGAAGAAGCTCATTTTGTTTATAGATGGGACAAAAGTTTCAAGAATTACTTGGAATCTAATAGAGTGAAACATACAGAATTTTATAATAATAAAAAAGGAATGGCACTATTAGATGTGGATGTTGTTCATGACGTTCCAATATTATTAACAATAATAATTTGACTGTAAGAGTATGGAATATAAAAATTACTGGATGTTTTACTTGTTGTTCAAAAAACATAATTTATTTAGCCCTGCTTATTATATGGGGAAATCTCCAGGAGACTAAACGATTGCTTTTATGAACATTTAGTGGACATTTGGAATTGTAAAAATATGAATGCTTTATATAAACATATTTCAGTTTATAATTCTCATAATTTTTTTTAATAATTGAGCAAATTAGGAAGGACCCCAGGATAAAATTATTGCTGAAGATTTGGATGTGTGTGAACTTAAATGGCAACTCAGACTTAATGCAATGAATAATCCTGGGTTAAACGATGCCTGTACCACCAATCCTATTTTAAAATTAGAGCACATTAACAGTTTGTAATGCTGTAATTTGTAATGCTGAAATTTTATTTGCTCAGTTTTAACATGTGATTGTTTTTGGTTGATATTTAAATATTTTTCTGTAAAGTATTTAGTTCTGATGCAGTTCTAAATTGTTTAGAATGAAAGCGCTCAACATGTTGTTCTGTTATTAAAAGTCTTGGATTTTACTAGCTGTGGTGGTTTCTTTTATGTTCCTCTATAATTTGTTCTTCACCTGGTTGGATTTTGAGTTAGTCTTTTTTATTGTGTCCTCTGATGCTTGTGCAGTAATGGACAATGGGAATTTGAATTTAGAGAATCTTATAACCATGGTTGATCAGACTTTGTTATTAAAATAAATAAGCCAGCAACTTTCATCTAATTTGGGTCTTGAAATGTTTCAATCCACACAAAGAAGAGAGGTGAGCAGTTCTGGTTCAAGTTCTGGTTCACCCAACAAACTGTCTTATCAGGTCAGGACCACATTGATGATTCTTTTGGGTATGAATTTAATGAATGGAAAGTCAACTATTTTAATGTTTCTAAGGAAATTCAACAAAATCTTTTAAATTTAAACAATGGACATCTTCATTCTATGGGTGACTTATTACATTTGCTCAAAAACAAACTGAAAACACCCAGTACTACACAAAAAAAACAGGCAATCTGGGCAATGGATATAGACCATAAAGACTCCCAATAAAGTAATGGAATTTCCTCTTTATTGTACAAGAAACACACATACGAATAAGCGCTTTCATCCAGGTTAACTGGACTTCATCAGATTCATTAAAACAATGATACATTGCCTTTTTATAGCCACAGGAACTGAACAGATAATTCAGGAAGTGATGCAACAGTGGCAAAAATACTACATCAACCAACTAAAAACCTTATATTTTTATATATATATAAATATAATATATAACTAAGAAAATATATATAAGACATATTTCTATAATAATGTAATAAATATGAATAAATAATCTTAGATTTTGTAAATATTAATTACTAAAAAAGAGAGTTTTACAATGTAAAAATAATATAAAATTAAAACAAATATATTATACATCCGCATACAAACCTATCTATAAAATGTAATAAAATAAGTATACTAAGTTTAATGATTAATAATATTATACATTTTTATGTGAAATCTATTTGGGGGTGAAATTTATCAAACCCTAGACTTTAAAATGGGTGTCAAAGATATATGATCATTAATACCCAGGGGGTTACTAGCAACTTGAGTTGCCATATTACTTCTTTTTCTTCAAGTAAAAGCTTGACATTGCCACCCCTGGGGTTAAAATGCACCTTGTCCATAATAGCAAACCTAAAAGTGTGACTTGTGTTGTTCTGTTGGATGTGCCTATATAAAGCATTGTTAGTATTCTCTTTTTTTTATATCATAAATATATTCGTAAATTCTGTTCTTCAAAGACCTGTCAGTTTTACTGACATAAAATGCCAGACGTGGATCACATGGCCAAATACACCACACTTTTGGTGTTGCAATTTCCAGACAGGAAAGGAATCGTACTTCTACTAAGGTTTTCCAAATACTTAAACATTTCTTCATAAATGTACATGCACTGGCTACAAGCCCCACATTTGCGGGTTCCTTTAAAGTCCTTGGTGTTTCTATCAAAATTATTTTCCAACTGAACTTTAATATTATCACCAGTCTTGTACACAAAGGTGTGGATATGTCCTAGGTAATTATATGTATCCACATCTCCCCTTAAAATATTCCAATTCTTACATATCACATCCTTAATAATAGGTGAAAAAGAGCTATACTTTAAAACCATAGCTCTAGTAAAATTTACTTTGTTTTTGTTCGGCTTTTCATGGATAAGCTCTTCTCCTAATAATGGCTTATAAAGTACCCCCATTGTGATAAAACATACTCAATAGTTTCATTAACTAAATAAGGGGGGTAACCTCTTTCCAAGAACATATTGCCTAATAATCTAAGTTCATCCTCAATGTCAACATAATTGGAAGTCATTCTAGCTGCTCTTATACACTGTCCTTTTAAAATGCTTTTTTTCTGCAAAAAAGGATGGCAGTTACTAAATTCCAAATAAGAATTGCCGAACATGGGTTTATGATATACATTAGATTTAAAACCATAAGGTGTATGTGAAATATAAGTGTCTAAAAAAGGCAGCCCAAGGTTGTCATATGTATGTGTCAATTTAAAATAAGGGCAAATATTATTCAAGTAGAAAACAAATTTTTCTATATAGTCTGTATCACCCTTCCACAAAATAAAAATGTCGTCCAGGAAACGTACCTATAGATTGAAATAACCCCTATATGCACTGTTAAACACGTGTCTATTTTCCCATTCTATAAGGACAAGTTTTGCAAATATGGGGGCACAAGAAGCCCCCATAGCTACACCCTTAATTTGCTTAAAATATTCACCCTTGAAATAAATAAAATTATTCTCTAAAACTATAGTCATTTCCAGTACCAAAAGGATCTTATCATCATCTAGGTCAGATTATCATATCATAGATACATGGAATAATTCTAAACCTTCCTGTTTAGGTATAGAATTAAATAAATCTACCACATCTATACTAACACATTTCAATTCACTGTCTCAAAGTTTATGTTTAAAGTCTGCCCCAAAAATCCCAAGAGTCAATGAATACATGTGGAATATTCTTGTACACATGCTTCAACCAATTATTTATCACGACTCCTAGTGGGTAAGTTTTAGATTTTCTTCCAGACACTATGGGTCAAAATGGTGGGTGTAAAAAATCCTTATGAACCTTGGGTACTTGAAAAATAGTAGCTAGTACTGGAAACTCAACTTTGACAAAATTGTATATCTCTATTATTATTCTTTGGTCCATCAAATATTCTTCAAGCCATGAGTCAATACGCCTGTAAGCTATATTAATCTCATTAAGGCTAATGGACTCATAAACTTCAGAATTATTTAAAATATCATACATCATTTGGATATAGTTCATCTAATCAAATAGCATAATACCCCCATCCTTGTCAGGTTTCATAACTCTTGTTGTTTTATCACTACAAAGTTTTTGAAATAATTCCCATTCAGTTTTACTAAGGTTGAACTCACTTCTATTTTTGACTAACGTGTCAGCATGAATCCTATATATGTCTTCCAATATTAACATTTCAAGAGTAATAAGAATGGGCTGTAAAGGAGAGTTATAAGTGCTTTTTTTTCTTTAAGATAGGTATACTATAATCCTGTTCATTGTCCTTAAAATATAATGCTAGGTTGAGCTTTCTGATAAATAACTTAACCTCCAAAAGTGTGTTGGTTAGGTCAAAATTAACAGCAGGCACAAACTTCATCCCCTTTAGGAACAAAGAAAAGTGTTCCGTAGTTACCACATGGTCAGTATAATTAAAGATTTTAAAATTTTTACAGACATGGATAACTTCATTCACTTTGTCTTTCACCAATGTTGATTGGATGGATAGGGTCTGTGATTTCTTGATTCCATGTATGTTTACCTCTCTGTCCTGAATCCCAATGGTTCCTCCAGTGCCTCCATGAGTTCTGTTTTTGACCTTTCCAAAAAATTTTTTCCGGACTTAAATTTATTTTGCCTCTGTTGTGCATTATCTAAACTTTCATAGGCTTGGTTGTTATCTTGTACATAATCCTTGTTCGTGTGGTGTGCATACCTAATGAGTAGATGCTTAGGCATTTTCCAAATGTATGCATTCTTATCTCTGTATTGTTTAATCCCTCTGAATATTTTTTCTCTTTTCTTTTAAATAAAGTTGTAGTATTTTTATTAACAATATTAAATTGTTTTTTATAAAACTCTTTCCAATTTTCAAACACTAACTCCTGTGTAATGTCAACATTTAAATGTTTTACTTCAGCTAATAATTTGCTCAATTTAGTATCATTGTGCTTAATCAACAAGCGCATAAAATTAAATCCAAATTCGTCAAATAATAAATTAAAATTATTAATAATCTCGTCATTCAAATCAATTCCCATAGGTTCCTTAAACACTCTAATTCCCCGAGGCACAAGTTTTAAACTAATGCACCTCTCATAATAAACATTATGGACTTGCAATCATTTGATAGAACATAACTTTTTTTTTCCATTCCTAAAATGTTATCTTTTAAGGAACCAAAAGAAGCAACATCAGTATCTTGTACATGATTAGTAAAAGCAGTATTCATCCCCAAATGTAAACCCAGTCTTTAAAAGGTCTTCAAAGAAAGTTTCAGGGTTAACAGTTTTATGGTAAGTAAAATCTTTACCACTATTGTGTTCAGCATTAGCGCCCATGCCTGCCAGGCCATGGGAGTTGTTATTATTGCCTGAGACTGTTGCATAAGTCAGCTGAGGTGCTATACGCTTGGGTTTAGTAGCACATTGAAGCTGTTCATCATGTAAAGCCATATCTTGACCTAGAGTCGAAGTGCCAAAGTTCATTCCATAGTTTTGAACACCTTCATTGTATCCAGATGTATAATATATTTGTTTTAATTTTATATTATTTTTTACATTGTAAAACTCTCTTTTTTAGAAATTAATATTTACAAAATCTAAGATTATATATTCATATTTATTACATTATCTGCATGTTCACCCCGTGGTTGGGTGTGTGTTCGAAAGACATGCGTAAAAGGACGTGCCTTCGTTGAAGGTTAGACGTCGTGCTGACACCTCGCCATTCATGAAAATCTACTGCCAATCATTAGCGGACCAGAGTTCCGCTGTGGCAACCCCTAACTGAGAAAAGTCGAAAGACAACAACAACAACATTACATTATTATAGAAATATGTCTTATATACCTTTTCTTAGTTACATACTATATTTATATAGATATATATAAAATATAAGGTTTTTAGCTCATTGATATAGTATTTTATCACTGTTGCATCACTTCCTGATTTATCTGTTCAGTTCCTGTGGCTATAAAAAGGCAATATATCATTGTTTTAATGAATCTGATGAAGTCCAGTTAACCTGGATGAAAGCGTTTATTCATATGTGTGTTTCTTGTACAATAAAGAGGAAATTTCATTACTTTATTTGGACTCTTTCTATATCCATTGCTCGGATTGCCTGTTTTTTTGTGACTTATTAGATTCATTGGAAAAATTGTTAAAAAAATAAAAAAAAATTACAGTTTGAGAAAAACTATCTTTTGAAGAATATGAAACACAGTGTGTACCGAAAGGTTTAGGACAGTGATGGTATCCCGATGGGGTCGCAAATAACCCTGACATGCTTTGTGAATTACACACTGTGTTTGATAGAGCATTCTGTGATATTATCCATATTATGGTAAAACATAATTTTCAACTTGATAAGCTTTCAAATCAACTTGATACTTTGAATAAGACTATTCGTGATGATCTTCACTTCAGTTATTATGTGACGAATTATTCAAATCTGTTCACTAATGTGAACAGATCATGTCAAATTATTTTAAATGGAGACGTGATAAAATCAAGAGAGATACTAAAGAGTATGAAATGGGCAAGGTTTACCCAAAACCACCAGGTTTCCAAGAGAACCACTTTTCCTCAACCAATCAGCATGAACGTAGAGGTGATGGCCCATCTGTGGAGTCCGGGGCCTCCAACAAAAAACAGAGTAATGGGTCCACCCCTTCAGAAATGGAACCGGTCAGGAGATCCAAGCAGATCAGGAATTACCAACAATGGATGAATTCATTGAGGTACAATGAGTCCAAGGAAGTTTATGTGAAGCAAGGAGCCAAACCTAAGAGGAAATACTGAACAGTAGCAACCAGGATTGACGGTTAGTAATTCCTTAGTTAATGAATTCAACAACTTGATTTTAGAAATTATCCTGAATGATAGTACTAATTTTAAGATTTTTGACTACTTGCCTAAATAAATAACTTCTGCACATGCCAATATCTGCCCCCATGTTTGCTAACTATGTCACGGTTGAATGGGAAGACCATTTTATTCTTAATAGCATATTTAAAGATTGTTGGACCCTCTATTGTAGATTCCTGGATGATATTTTTATTTTGTGAAATGATTCCAGTGAGAAAGTCCAGGGGTTTTTACTTATATCAACACCACTGTTCATTTTCTTACATTTACATCTAGTTTTGATGTTAATAATTTTTTTCAGATGTGGAAATTGGTAAGGATGTGGTTAATAATAAATTTGTTTTAATATATATCGTAAACCTACCTTTTCCAACTTCGTCCTTCATTATTTTAGCTGGCACCCTAAACGCCAAAAGAAATCTGTAGTAAAGGGTCAATTAAGTATATGTAGATAGGATGATTTCTGAATCCAAAATATTTAAAATTGAATGTGATACAGTATTAGACATGTTCTTAAAGAGGAGTTACCCCTGTGAGTTTTTAAATTAAATTAGACAGGAGGTAGTAACCAAAAGGGATTCAAGTTTTTATATACTTATTTTAAAAGACAGTTCAGTGGATTTCATTATTATGGCTTATAACCAATGAAAAGATACTTCTGAAAGGAATAGAAAGCATTTTATTTCTACTTTTACTTTGAACAGCCAGGACATAGTAGCATCTATTAATAAAAATTGGAATATATTTTTTTCAGACCCGAGTTTGTTGAAGACATTTGTTGAAAAAACTTATTTTGTTTACAGAAGGGGCAAAAGTTTCAAGAATTACTTGGAATCTAATAGAGTGGAACCTATAGAATTTTATAATAACAACAACAAAAAAAAGAATGGTACTATTAGACGTGGATGTTGTTCATGACATGCCAATATTATTAGCAGTGATATTTTGACTGTAAGAGGTATTGAATATAAAATTGCTTGTTGTTCAAGAAACAGTTTATTTAGGTCAGTGTTTACAATGTTCTGCTTATTGTGTGGGGAAAACCTCCAGGAGACTAACAGATTGCATCAATGAACATTTATTGGATATTTGTAATTGTAAAAATACAAATGCTTTATATAAACATATTTCAGTTTATAAGGCTCATAAATTTGGTGTTTTAATAATTGAGCAAATTAGGAAGGACCCCCAGGGTAAAATTATGGATGAAAATTTGGATGTGTGTGAACTTAAATGGCAACTCAGGCTTACTACAATGAATTTTCCTGGGTTAAACGATGCTTGTATCATCAATCCTGTTTTAAAGTTAAACCACTTTGACAGTTTTTAATGCTGTAATTTTATTTGTTCAATTTTAACATGTCATTGTTTTCATTTGGTATTTCAATGTTTTTTAAGTAAAGTATTTTGTTCTGATGAAGTTCTCAATTGTTTAGAATGAAAGCACTCAAAATTCAATAAATCTAGACTTGTGACTGCTGGCTTGTATTGTTCTTTACTATGCTGCAACAGTTGTTCCACTATAATTTGTTTGCTCTTCGCCTAGTAGTATTTGAGTTAGTACATCTAGCTTTTGTGCTGTAACTACTGCTGAGGCTGTGTCCAAGGAGAAACAACACCCCCATACACCTTCACAGCCTCCAGTACTACACACATACACACACACACACACACACACACACACACACACACACACACACACACACACACACACACACATTTCCACTAACCCTGGTCAGCTCACATAAAATACAAATACACATAATGCTATGTTTTACTTTAATAATCCTCAACACTCATACATTTCCCCATGTAAGACAGCCACTCCTGTGCTCCATTTCCACTTGTGCTAAAGATAATAACTTTGCCCTGCCCCTTGTATATTATTACTTGGATTGACTATGTCTGATGCACAGAGCTGCAAGCCTGTTTTGCATTAATCGCTTTTACTGTAGGGTATCTGTTTTAGACTGCAGTGGTGGTGCTGCGGTAGCATTGTCGCCTCACAGTAAGACGTTGTCCTGTTCGATTCTCAGCTAGAGCGTCTTCAGTGTGGAGACATGCGTGAATGGGCGTACCTTAATTGAAGGTTGTGCATCAGGACCGGCAACTCGGCATGTAAAAATCTACTGCCAATCATTAGCGGACCGGAGTTCCACTGTGGCGACCCCTAACCGGGAAAAGCCAAAAGACACAACAACTGTAGGGTATCTGTTTTACTGTTATCTACTATGCTCTGAAGCTGTGGTCAAGCCACTATCTCTTTGCTAGTGCTACTGCATACTGCGTCCACTGTTATCTGACATGATTACTCCCTACTGCTGACTCCTCCAGTGACTCCTTGTTTGACTCAGCCTCCATAGTCTGATGTACTGGGCACTACTGCTCCTACAAGTGACCACACTTATGTAACTGCTTTCTAAGTATGATATTGTGTTAACACTACAAGTGCAATGACATTACTTTGCAAAAGTGCTAGAGTCATACTGTAAGGGACCTTGAGATGATGGAGTAATAACCTTTGCGGTTCATGTATCTCCTTCCCAGTTCACCAGGTGGGAACTTTATTTCAGTGTGGGTACAGCCTATAGTACCCAGTACCTCAGGAAAATGAGATGTATCATAAAACTCCTGCATAGTGTTGGCTGTTCCTCTGTGGTGTTTGGAACCAGAAATGCTCCCCCACATGTGGAAGCATGGCATTGCAAAAATGATGGAGTATACTTCAGGCAGATTCCTGATATACTCCCCACTGTGACCCCAGCTGGTCAGTGAAAGGTCCCTGTAGCTAATATACATAAAGCCGCACTTACCTTGGTGTCCACCGGGATAGGTGCTCCATGATTTTCAGGGGACTGTAGACAAGGCCAGCATATATCCACACACATATCTGCAATTTCTTAGATGGTATTCCTGTTGACACAGTACCAGTCCACACTGTCAATGTCATGGAGTCCATGGAAGGTTAAGCCAGGTCTGATGACCAGGTGCCTCCATGGGTGATGTCACTCAATGTTGGTTACAACAGGCGCAATAAGAGCTTCTTCCAGACACACATTACCAATGTGGCAACAGCACCTAATATTCTTTAATAGTTTCCTTAACCTCAACACAAACAAGCAACTGAGGTTAAATATGTAGCATGTACAGCCCAGTTGCAGGGTATTCATATGCTTATGAATAATTCTGCCATCTTGTTTTGCCTCATTAGCATATCCTGAAATGCTTATTGTAATAATGTTACTTATTACCATGTCATTATACTGTCATTAGCTTATATGTACCTGACCAGGCTACTTCTCCTGCCTAACTTGCATAGCCTGTGTTTTGGAATCTCGCACACCCTAAGTGCAGCTGCACATCATACACATTGGCTTAGCACAATGTAGGGGGGGGGGTAGTTTCCTGAATCCAGAATTATTTCTTTCCAGTAATTTTTTATGTAACTACATTCTTAAAATAAAATAGCTGTGTTGTATTTCTTTGTTGTGCAAGGATTCTGAAAAAAAAATGTATAGTGAGCTGCACACATGATACATTAGGTAAGGGTAGATGTCTCTTACAGAAATAGAGGTTTGTGACTAAATAGAGGTGCCTGGAGATGCAGAGGTGCCAAGTATAGATTTATTTTGGAAATAGCAGTGGGCAAAATGATAGAAAATCACTAGTGATCTACATAAGGGTGACAGCAAATTTGAAACCAGAGAGGAGAAAGAATAACATAATGCCATGAAGGGGTGATTAAATGACCAGTGTCAAAATGTGAGATAAGCTTTTTTATGTATTGTTTGCTGACTGGGTTAGTCCCCACTTTTCAGAAGAGACCTGGGGTGGTATTCATACTACTACATGAAATTTGTCCAGATTATCAGGGAACTTCCTCTACTCTTTTCAGAGTGTATGGGGACACAATTATGTGTTACACTTCCTGTCTTCTGGATCTGGCATAGAGCTGGCTCAGAGAAGCAGGAAGTTTGAAGATGGAGGAAAAATAAAGTGTTTTTTGTGTGTGTGAGGTGAAAGAAGCTGTTAATCAAAGAGCTGAGATGGTAAATGCGATGGAGGAAAAGTCAGAAGTAAAGGGGAGTGAGGTGGATGGTGAGGAAAGTAAAAAGAGTGGTACAGTCTCGAGTAAGAGGCAAAATGAGGGAACTGAGGTAGATATGGCAGATTCAGAAGTGCTTTTTCAGCAAAATTTGTATCCGAGTCTGCAACACCGGACTGTGTTGTTACAATCCTCTAGTTGGGAGGGTTGTGCGATGTCTACTTAAAATAATTGATTGAACAGAGTGATCCAGAGAGAGAGAAGGTAACATCTTAGGGAGAGATAATGGAGAGAATCCAAGAGGAAGACGTTCAGGAATTAAGGAAGGAGGAGAAGAAATTGTATGCTCAGACAGTAATAGAAGGCTAAAGACGAGAAGAGAAAAAGGCAGAGGTAAGAAGAAAACATCGGGTAAGAATATGTAGTAATAGGGAGAAGGAATTGGACAGGTATGAAGTTTGGACCAGCATCATTTCACCACAGCATGTTGAACCCAGAGAGATAAGAGCATTTATATGTATTAATAAAGATACTTTTTCTGACATTTTCTTTGAGAAGTCACAGTATATGGAGAAAGTTTTAGAACAGTAAGAAAAAAGAAAGGATGAAAATTCTTGGAATATGTATGGAGCACAGGCATTTAACAGAGAAGCCAACAAACAAAGAATATTTATACAGCTTCAAACTGAAATGGAAAGACTACTTGAGAACTGTGTGTAGAGATGTTTTGAACATTACAAATATCCATGACAACAGAGGTTTATGGACTAGGGGTTGGGAATGTGGTGTTATATTGAAAATGCAAAATGAAAAAAAATAATGCATTTGCTGAGCATAATTAATGTGGAGGGAAATAAGGCATTGGTTAAATACTTTAAGGTAAATGAACACATGTTTTTGTGTGGTAAAGATGATCATTTAATTAACAAATGTGATAAAAAGAAATGTTTCATTTGTGGTAAAATACGTCATGAAGCAAACAAAATGTCAGCTAAAATGTGTAAAATGTGAAAAAAACAGGGCAGTCATGGATGGTCTGCAATGTTATGGAAAAGGACACACAAGTAACAATAGCAGAACAAAATAGGGTGGGTGTGTTAATAGATATTACAGAAGAAACACAACAAGAAAAAAAGATTGAGACTGATATAGGAACAGAAGTAAATGAAAATATAAAGGAAATGAAAAATAAAGAAGGTGAGATGGAAGAAGAAGTAAGTAATTCAAGTGATGGAGACGATGATAAATGGATAAAAGTCAAAAGTAAAAGATGTTCTATTGGAAAAAAAAGTGAAAGACAGAAAACATAAATTAAAAAAATATAGGTATTAGAAGAAATAAGAAAGGGAAAGGACAAAAGTAACTAACACTATTTCATAAAGTGAGAGTTCTAGCCATTAATGTAAATAGCTTAAAGAATGTTCAACTGAGACTAAACGCTAAACAGAGAAGAATTTTGGAATGTTGTAGAAGGTTAGATATGGACATCATAGCACTAATAGATATAAAAATAACAACAGAAGAAGAAAGAATGCAAGTTAATGGGTTATGGGAAGGTAAGGTTATCTGGAACATAGGAGATAAAAAATGTTCATGTATAGTAATTATATGTAAAGAATGTATAGAGATTCTGGATTATGCACTAGTAGTATTAGGAAGGATAGTAATATTAGATATAAGCTGGAGGAATCAAACATAAAGGCTAATTGCAGTTTACGCATATACTATACAAAAACAAAAAGAGATCATGTTTAAGAAAATCCTTGATTATGTGAGTGTAAATATGCAAGTAACAGTAGTGGGAGACTTTAATTGTGCTCTAAGACATGGGTGAAAAGAAGGGGCAGATGTAAAAATTATTTCTGATATGATCAAAAGCTGTAAAATGTCTTTATGGAAAAAAAGACATTGGACATACAGAAGGAGTAATCTGAGAACTGAAATTGATTACTTTCAGTACCACGGGGCTTAAATATATTACATAAAGTAATTAAAATTACAGGTTTCTCAGATGATGCAGCAAGCTGGATAGAAGTTCAAGTAAGAATAGGTTACATAAGAACAGGCAGAGGGATAAAAAGAATTAACGAATCAGACCTAAATGAGCAAGTGAAGGAAATAATACATCGGTTACGGCTGGATCATATAAACATGAGAGGATTTTATAAAAACTGGACACGTTGGCGGATCAGTTTCAATACAAAAAAGAGATATTAGAATGGCAAAGGACAAAAAGAATACAAGATAGTGACACTTATAAACAAATTAGTAATCACCTCTTTAGATGTGTAGTAGACAATTAATAAGAGTTTCTAAAAAGAGAAATAATGTTATATGAAATTAACCAAGAAAAATTAAAAAAAAATGTTATTTAAGCAAAGATATTTTTGTAAGGCAGAAAGGAAGAAGTAGCACCATATCTAAGTAAAATGGTTAAAGAAAAAATAAGAGCAATAAGAGAGTTAAGGAATGAAGGATACATAGTGAATACACAGAAAGAAATTATGGAGACAATTAAAAGACATTTTTAAAATCTTTTCCATAGGTGACACTATAAAAAAAAGGATGGAACTTTTAAACAACAAACTGAGGAGAATAAGAGAATGGAAGAAAATATACTGCAATGACATGATTTAAAAATGTATTGAAAGCAGGAAATGTAAAAGCAGCTACAGGTTTAGATGGACTTGAGTATTTAATGTATAAGGGCATGCAAGAGTGGTAAAAGGAGTATTTTTAGAGGTACTGAATGCAAGGTTTGAAAAAGGTATAAATGATGAAAGAATATGTATAGGTGCAATGAAATTTATATGTAAAAAGTGCAAAAAAGGCATAAAAATTGGGGATTCTTAGTTTTAAATAATGTAGATTAATAAGATCTTTATGAAATAATAGAAAAAGGAATAATAAATAAGGTTAATAACTTACTGACTGAAACAATATTTGGAATAAAAGATATGAGAAGTCAAGAACTGCTAACGTTAATAAGAGAATTGGTAGATGATGTAATAAATAGGGAAACAGTATTGAAAATATTAGTAGGTGACATAAGTAAAGCATTTGATAAGATCCAGCATGAAGCATTATGAGACATCTTGACAGAATAATAGCATAAGTGGCAAATTAATTAATGTGTTGAAATATGTACATAGCAAAAAGAAAATGAGATTAGTGATAAACTGTTGGTTAAGTGAAACAACAGAAATAAAGAGTTGAACTAATAAAGGGTGTCCTGCAAGCAGTATACTATTTGCATTAAATATGAATTCGGTAGCTTCTCTAATAAATTGGACATTAGAGGAAGCTAAATATTGTTCACCAGTGAGAATTCAGATTCCATTAATGTTCTGTTATGCAGATGATTTTGTTGTGAAAAATAAAAAATGGATGAGTATAGCCATTCAGAACACTTAACAAAGAGCTAAATGTGTTAGGGCTAAGTATTAATGAAGAAAAAAGTAAAGGATTGAAGTTCTCTGGAAAAATAAAAGGTATTCATTCAATAAAGAACAAATAGAAATTTTGGGAATAAAGTTTGGTAGTGAACAGCAGAGAGTCACACAATGGAAAGATATGATACTTAAAATAAGAAGTATGTGAATATACTGATGGACTTTTAAACTTTCTTACAAGAAAAAAACTTAATTAATACTGTGATACTAGGTAAGATGGCACATCTGGCAAGTGTGTTTATGTTACCACCAGAATGTGAAAAAGAATTATTGAATGTGTTATTCACATTCATATGGGGATCAAGGTTGAACCTATTAAAAGAGGAAATTTGTATGTTAACAACAAAGAAGGAGGTTTGAGTTTAGTAAACCCAACTGTATGTATAAGCTTTATTAAATTTATATAAAGCATTAACAGGAATACAAGAAAAAGAAAAAAATTATTAATAAAGATTATAGAGAAAATATAAATCAATATGGGAAAACTGAAGGCTTTAAAAAGAATTAAGGGGATGAATTGTATAGAAAAGAAATTATATCAAGAAAAATATTACCCTGGAAGATTGATTTAGGAAATATAGACAAGTATAGGAAGACATGGCATAAAGATATAACTGGAAAATTTTATTATGCGTATCATTGGAAACAGAAGTTAAAAAACTGGAAGAGGTAAAAAGCAAGAATGAAAAGATGTAAAGCACTTGGAATGTACAGCTTTTTATGGAGGCCATATAAATCAATAAAAGATAGAATTTGTATACATTGCAGAGAACTAGATACTACAGAACATGTTTTATTTCTGAAACATGAAAGAGTGAATTGTGGAAAGAAATATATAACAAAGACTGTTTAAAAGGATTGAAAAGTGTTAATTGTGTAAGTATGGACATAGAATATGGATATTATGAAAATATGAAACAAAAGGATATAGATAGATTAGATGAGAAAGTGTTTTATCATCTTGATTATATGGTATAAAAGAATGAATGAGATAAAATATAATGGAAAATGTGTGTTGTCAGAAGTTTTGAAAAAAAAATGTGATTTTGGTTATGGAAGAAAGAGTGGTGAGAGTCGAACATTTAAAAAATGTTCTATTGTTGAAAACATGTGAATCACTTGTAAATAAATAGAACATTTTGCATATAGAATGTGCATATTGTATTTTGTGATTTTTAATAAAGGATTCCTACTCTTTCAATACGTATCATAGAATCTTTTACATCTACATGAGGTACTACCAACTTGAGGGACATCAGTTTAACATCCCATTCAAAGGGTGACACATTCAAGAATGCAGTACTCCCTTATGCTGCAGTCATGGCTGGCTTTAGGCACCAGTGAACCCTGCAGTTACTGGGGGCCCCCTGTTCCTAGGGGGCCCCCAACTACAGCAAGTTAACTTACCTTGTTATTTTGTAACATGTCTGTAAAAACTAACAAAAGCTTGTAAAACAATCTCGTATATTTACTAAACCAGGTGGGTAATAACTCTTTTCATATTACCTTTAAAATTCAAAGGTATCTCTGATTATAGTTGCAGTGTTTATCAAGTAATAAGCTTCACAATTCCATTAAATATTTTACCACTGACATAGTGCCCCTGGTGTAGTTAAACCCTGCTGGTGGGCATTCTCTCACTAAAACTGACAACATTGTCAGCTTTAGGTATCTGCGATACCTGTGGTTGGAAAGGGGGCCCCTTAAAGGCAGACATTCGAATGTTGCATCACTGCCATAAGGGCACATGATCGGCCCAAGTTTATCTAGAGTCACCAAAGCTGCCGGGCCGAGACCCAGATTTGTTTTGTGTACAAAGGGCAGCAACTACAGACCCTGTGAACTTTTGTCCCATTAGTCTGATGAGTCTGATATGTACAGCTATGGAGCGCATCATCATGGACCTCCTTAACAAAAATATAGGCAATGTCCACACTCTTGACCCCACACAGTTTGGCTTTGTCAAGGGGAGATCCTGCCCGCTGAACCTGGTTGACTTCTTCGAGGCAGTAACCAAGGCTGTGGAAGGGTTAGACAATCCATACAGCCTACCTCAACCTGGCCAAGACCTTTGATACCATTACCCACTCAGGTATCATTGATAAACTCACCAAACTATGCATCAATCCTTACATCACTAGGTGGGTTGCAAATTGGCTCACAGACAGGACCCACAGAGTGAAAGTTCCGGATTCCAAGTCAGACTGCTGACCAGTCACAAGTGGAGTCCTCCAGGGCTCAATCCTGAGTGGTCTTCTGTTTGGCATCTACTTCTTAGATGTCCAGGCCAACAGAGAAGGACTTTGGCTGACCAAGTTCACTGATGACTGCAAGCTAGGAGTCATTATCAACTTCCCAAGTGATGCAGAAATCTTACAAAAGGGCTTCTCTGAGACCAATGACTGGTGTCACAACCATGGCCTAAAGATTAACATAAAAAAATGCGTTCTCATACCCTTTGGAAAAAACTCAGTTCCCACGAATTACCACATTGACAGAAGCCCACTGAACACTGAAAGGGCCATAAGAGATCTGGGCACCCAGGTCAACAGCCACCTCACCTTTGACCACCACATCGCCACTGTGGTCAGAATGTCCTTCTACGTGGCACATCTTATAACCATAGGTTTCACATCCAGGAAGAAAGAGATCATCATCTCTCTCTCCTCATCCCTCATTAGACCAATCATCAAATATAATGCCCTGTTTGGCATGTACCTGACCAGACACCTACAACACCTGGAGAGGCCAGAAAAGTACCTCACAAAAAGGATCCTAGGCTTTAAACACATGTCCAACATGGACAGACTCAAGAAACTTCAGCTGTTCTCAGTCTCTTGTCTTCTACTTAGAGGTGATCTCTGCTTGACTTACAAAGCCATGTCCATTCCAGTCCTACTTGAAATGCTACACCTAAAGAAATCCCAATCCCCTCATGCCACACAGTCCAGAAATCACAACCTCATTACCACAATTAACAGAACATGCTGGAGGGACAGGTTCATCTCCCAAAGACTGTCCATACTCTGGAATAAGCTTCCCATTCATGTCAAGCAGAACACCTCGCTGGCCCTCTTCAAGAGAAATCTTGACAAGTGGATGGGTAACAGAAAGTTCACTCCAGGGATCATTCCAGTTGCCCAATTGGATAGGAGCACTGTGAACTAACATCGGGTGGCACGGTGACTGTGCAATTATTTTGCGCTAGGCTTGTAAAGGCTACAGGGCCAGCTTAGTACACACCTATGAACCTATGACTGCATGGGGACCTCAAACATTTACTGCTGTTTGGTGAAAATGAAGGAAAAATGTATTAATTTCCTGATTATGCTTTTTAACTACAGGGCAGTGATATGACATTGTTAGGATAAAGGTGATAATGAACATAAGCAAGGTAAGCAGTAGAAAGATCAACAGCCCAGAGAGACTGATCTCAGGGTAAACCTTGGATTTTAAGAAGAGCTGATGCTTCTTATCTTCAGAGATTTTTATAAATACTGGCAGAACATCAATAGTCAACTTCTTTGCTGAAGAATTTAGCACAATACCAAAAATAATAGCAAAATAAAGGCTGAACATCAGGAACATGTTTTAAATATTGCTCTAATTCACTTAAGAAGAACAGAATAACACTCTTTGCATCAATGTGCATTTGTCCATTTTTTTGGACAGTAGGAAGCATAAAACTCTGATGTCTGGATTTATTGACTGTCTGTAATCCTGAATGATTTACCAGCACATCAAACTTTATGAAGGACAGAGCAAAATCAAAGAAGGTCTTTGAAATCAGAGACAGTGACAGGTATGCATTAGTCCTCAATGAGGTAAATAAAAGTGATTTATCCCTGCTATTTTTTGGCAACTGCTAAACAACATTCATTGATCTAGTGCGGCAGTACTAGTGTTGCGCAATGTATTGTTATCTGCTGAAATAAGTACAAAACTAGCATTGCTATGGCTTGTGTGTGTGTGTGTGTGTGTGTGTGTGTGTGTGTGTGTGTGTGTGTGTGTGTGTGTGTGTGTGTAATTATATTTCAAAAGTAATGCACAAGATACATCACAGAACATTCAGACACTTCAATCTTCAAGGAGACTGGGGGCCCCCTCTCACCAGACTGTATAAATTGATACAGGGGGCTCCCTTAATCATCCTTGACTGTGTGGGGGCCCCACAAAGGCTGTTGTTGGTTGGAGAAAAATAAGAAAAAATGTATTCATTTTCTGATTACACTCTTTAACCTGAACAGGGCTGACCTTGTTAGGATAAAGCTGATAATGGTGTCTGCTCTCAACCACACCCATTCTAAAACCAGCCTTGCTCAGATTTGTGTGTACAGAAAGCTGCTGTAGGCTATCTTGGGGGATTGTAAGGTCATTACTCCTTTAATTTTCATCAAATTCAAACCATAGAGGTCTGCACATGAGGTCATTATAGTTGTTGTTTGGGCTGAGGACATTGTGGTCATTGTTTCTTTTACTTTTATCATAGACCTCAGAGGTGCACAGAGAAGGTTACTATAGCTTGTGTAGGGGTAGCATACTGTCTAGGAGCAACAAGGTAGAATAAAATATTGTAATCATTATTTTTTCACTTTCACATCAGGCATGTGTACAAGTAGCTGCTTTTGACGGTAAGGGTTGAGGAGTTCGGAGCATATAGACATGTATGGCTTCTCAAAAAGGCTAAAGAGTAAGACAAAATGTGATAAAGAGGGGAAAAAAGTAATGTGTATGGTATAGGGAGCCCAAGATGGGGGTAAACAGAGGGGATGACTGGAGGGTATGTGTGTGTGGTGGGGCTGAAACAGTAGGCCTAGGGTGCCAGTTCATCTAAGTCCAGACCTGTACATAGAACTGTTGCAGTGTATCATTGTTGCAATTAAATGCCAGTAACTGTGAATGTCCCTCTGTAAGATGGGCGAACATAGTGTGATAAATAGGCTTGTTGTACTGTAAGGGCATTGTAGTTACAGGTCAGTCTGTACTTACTACTCCTAAAAGTTTGCAGTGTGAACTAAAAAGTTGCTTAGGAGGGTGCAGTGACAGGGTGATACATAGACAAGGAGTGTCTAGGGGCCCCCAACTTGACATTTTGTTGGGGGCCCCCAAAATGCTAACACCAGCCCTGGCTACAGTACAGTGTCAGTAATCCCTCTTCCTAGTGTAGGAATAGAAGCCATGGCCATCTGCATCAAAGGCAAGTAGGCTGCCTGTTGCCCCACTGACACATACATTTCCTTGACTTTAAGGCAAAAAGGGGAGTAAGCTGAATACTGATGCAAATAACTGAAACAGTCTAGATGTAGAATAACAAAGGTATACAGACCCAATTATTTCTTTATGTATAGGTTCATAGGTTGCTACTAGGCTATTGGCCCTAGGGCCTATACAAGCCTAGCCATAACAATTCCCTGGATATTTCTTCCCACAATATTTACTTCTCTGGACCCCTGTCTAGCAGGGTGACTGACATGATACCCCGGGGTAAATTTCCTATCTCCCATCCAGTCATCAAGGTTCCTTCTGAAGAGGGCCAAGGAGGCGCTATGCTTGACATGTATGGGCAGTCTATTCCAGAGTATGGGGAGTCTCTGGGTCAGGAACCTATCCTCCAACATGTTTTGTTCACTGTGATGACAAGGTTTAGATCCCTGGAGCGTGTGGCTCTGAGGGATTGGAATTTCTTTAAGTGAAGCATGTCCAACAGCTCAGGGTTTGACATGGCCTTGTATGTTAAGCAGAGATTGCCTCTGAGAAGACGATATGCTACAGAGTATAGCTGGAGTTTTTTAGATGGTCAGCATATGGATTGGCATCTGCTTTAGGCCTGTGATTCTTTTAGTGAGGTATTTCTGTGGCCTTTCCAGCTGTTGCAGATGTCTTGTGAGGTACATACCAAACGGGGCATTATTGAAAAAGGAAAACAATTCCAAGTAGTAACTATTCTGCTCTACTTAACAGAGTTGCCTTTTTATTTATGTAGTATTTATTGATATTTGTTTAGTGGGAAAGGTCAACTGCATCAGAAGACCCCATGTTCAGCAGAAGACTGGGGAGAAAAGCTCCATTTAACAGAGAATATATTTTTTTCAAAGGCATTACATAAAAATCAGTTGAAAATTCTACATTTCAAAAATAATCAACAATATTGTTAGGCCTAGAAATATATACAAAATAATGTTCAAGACAACAGTGAGAAAAAAGCAAAGTAAAACACTATATACATTTCTGGAGAGTGTTTTCCTATATAAATTTGTTTGAAATTATCCAATAATGTTGTACTATACTTTAAGATACATTCTAAGGTCATTGGTCAGGTGCTAATTATTTTGCAAACTATGGTCAGTAGCTATGTTGTTAGGGTCAGAGCTGTAGCTCTCTCTTCTAGCACCTGATGCCATTCCTTTCTCTGGTGCCCGTTAGCTGTAAGCTGAGGAGCAAAAAAAAAAAAAAAAAAGTCCTGCGTCGCCTCTAGGGAAAGGAGGATAACCCCTCTATACTTGTCACTAATCAGGTCCATAATTGAGTATTATGCCCCTTTCAGCATGTACCATACAAAGCACCTGCAGCAATTGGAACAACCTCAGAGGTTTTTGACTAATAAGATCAAGGGTCTCCAGCATGTACCTTACACAGACCGACTAAAGTCCCTGTCGCTATACTCAGTATCGTATAGACTTCTTAGGGGAGACTTATGCCTGGCTTACAGAGCAATCTCCGACTCAAACCTAATGAATTTGCTGCACATCCATAAGTCAAACGGGACTAGAACTATCTGTTCCAGGGACTTAAATATGGCTTGCAACTTGAATAGGACATGCTGGAGGGACAGATTTGTCTCCCACCAACTGCCACATCTTTGAAATAGGTTGTGAAGCAGACCACCTCTATGACATTGTTCAAAAGGAACCTGGACGAGTGAATGGGGCACTGCAAATTCTTACCAGGGATAGCACTCACACCCCTCTTGGACATGGGTAGTCATTATTAAATACAATCCTGGGTATTGACTACAGTACCTATGGTATTACATTGGGATGGAATGGCTAGGCTTGAAATGAGCTCCAGGTCGATAGCCTAGTAACCTCCTATGATCTTATAAACTGTAGCAAGCTGCTTGCTACAACATATTCCACACACAAAGTGTTGAAGCTCATCAGTATGCACACCAGCAGTATGGTAATTAATTTCTGTATTAGCATTTAAAATGTCAGTACAGAAATGAATATGGTACTGCACTGCAATAATGACTGACCTGCATCTCCTGATCATGCCTGCCTTCAACTTGTGCCCAGAATGGCTGCCTCCTTCTTCCCACCCTAGCTAAACTGTTGTTTTAAGCATTGACAGTTTTTTTCCTCTCTATTGTGCAGGTTTCTATAACTGACATGCTTGTCTGTTAACTGCTGGTGCTGGATTCTATGTCTCTTTCTTTTTTGTACCAGCAAATGTAGTCAGAAAACCAAGCCTACCACCATTCCCTATGACCTTCTGTGTGGTCTTATGACCTTCTGTGTGGTCTTTCTAAGTGTACTGCAACTCTGCCAGATTATTGTTTTTAAGAACACAAATAATATCTTTTTGAGAATTGTCTCCAAATGTTGCATTCTAGTTGAGGTAACATGGCTCTCACCAGCAAATGCATAACATGAATATGTTACTATCTTTCTTCCTTAGTAAACTCTGATCTTCTTCCAAAGCAATAAGAGCACATTGATCCAAAGAAGCTAAATAAAATTTCTCAGAGGGGATACACTTCCTAAGCACAATGGTTTAGTACAATTGTATTTACTGAGCAGTTTTCAATGACACTTAATAGGTTTCATCTCTGTTCCACCACTATTTCATGTTCTCTGTCATTCTTCAACTCTACAAATGTGTCCAGGAAGTCTACAAATGTTTTACTTATATTTTGCAGTTAACTATATGAGGTGCAGATATTATAATTAATGAAGCAAGACAGTTCTATGATTACTCAGTTTCTTGTTAGAGAAAGTCTGATATTAGTGGTGTGTGTGTGTGTGTGTGTGTGTGTGTGTGTGTGTGTGTGTGTGTGTGTGTGTGTGTGTGTGTGTGTGTGTGTCTGTATGTGAATCTGTGTTTGTATAACCTTTCTGCTTTAGAAACTAAAAGCATTCATTATTTGCTAATCTCATCTAACAACTCAGATCATGGCTGGGTATCATGCTCTAGTCCTTATCCTAAATATTCAATTCCTTAAGTGACATTATTTATTTTTAAGAATTTTGATATTGTTTTACAATATACACATACAATATCAGTGGATCAGCAGACTGTACACATGCCTTTTCTGTCAGAAGATCAGAAGGCTGTGAATTCTATTCCCACCCAAGATGATTGAATTGATTTTCCATTACCTACACTGCAGTGCAGCATTAGGTGCCGCTGTATTCCAGACAGTGCTTTGCTTTTGACAAGACATTAAACTGAAGCCCAATTTGCTTGAGCTGGTGGTCACAAAGTTAGATGTAAAAGATCCCATAGCAATCACTGAAGACAGAAAGGGTTTAAATAATTATATTTAAACAACCAAGCAAAACAGCAGCATTATTTAATGAACTTATTAGAGACTACAATGTTTCTTCGAAAAAGAGGTGATATCAGAGCACATTTCTTCAAAATTGTATAATTTATCTTACAATACTTCTACACACCCCATTCTCTTCATTATATAGGAGGCAAGCATTCAGCACAGTACAATATCATAAGAATAGTCTTTCCCTTTGTTGAACACAGCAAATCGGTAGAGAACTATCAATAAGCACTTGAGGCAACATTTCTACTTTAGGAAAAATTTGCCAAAAATATTTACCTGCTCACATTCTTAAAAAAAAAATCATATTCAGTAGTTTTTAGATTTCCACATAAACATAATCTTTCTTTAAAGTATTTATATGAAATTTCAGCTTTAACTGCTAATGCTTATCTACTAGTCACAAAAATAAAACATTTTCACAAACATAAATTTTCTGTCAAATCAGCAGTCTTTTTTCAAAATCGCATTAAGAATGTATTTTCTAAGACTTCCCACTCTGGCTCTAAACACTGTTTATATAACGTGCTGTGCACACTTTAAAGCTATTTGCAAAACTTAGGAAATGGTTACTTCCCATTTTCTGACTTTTTAAAATAGATTGCACATATTTCATTATTATTACCCTTACAACATATTGCCAGTAAGTCCCCATAATGCTCCCATAAGTATTGTTGAAAAAATATTGTATTAACTTTTACAAATGCTTATAATAAAGTGGCATAATAATGTAGACCTGCATTTAACATTTGTAATCCACCATTTTTCTCATCCTGATATAATAATCCTCTTTTATGGGGTTTAATTTACTGTTTCATATCCCAGAAAAAAATCATAACTCTTTTTAGTATTTTAGGAAGTAACCATCCCCTATTAGATACATACCTAATGAAACACTTTAACTTTTTACATGTTTCTTCATATGACATTGGAAAAAAACATTTGTTTTTGTAATCTATCTTACATCTTAACCAAAATGTCTTCTCACTGATTTGTGACTACTGTTTTCTTTCTCAAAATCAACTCCTAGAATTGAAACCAAGTGGAATAGACAGGCACTTCATCTAAAATGCCATTGTATACACTCCTTCAGTTTGACCTTTACTGATTTTAAAATTCCAACTTCAAATATCTTGTACCACTATTATGATCTGTCTGAATCTTCTGCACTGTCCACATGTAAAACCATATCATCCACATAAGTTAAAATTACAGGAAATGAATTTCAACTGTAATAACCATTCTACTCTCTGTTTTATTAAAGGAATGTTCCAACATAATCCTTTACTAGAAGTCAGACACCAATAATCATAAACTTCTGTTAGCCATAATCTGTTCTCTTGGTCATACCTAATTTCATGTACTTTCAGTGATGAAGCAAAAACTGTGGAATCATTGGCCTTTATGACTTATAGTTTCCCTAATAGTCCTACTTCAGCTCCTAAATGAAGTTCTTCTTATATTGTTTTACTAATCAAAGTACTCCTGAAACCCCTAAACTTTCAATAATACCATGTACTTTGGATTAAAAAATAGCTATGTAAGCCTGCAACTTCTTTTTTTTTTAAAACAAGTTTATTGTTTTTAACATATAAAATAAATATCATAACAATTTTATACAAGTAATTAAAATAGAAATGGTTATAACATTCAATAAAATAACCAAAGTATTTACAAAGACATCCACTACAATCAAATCAATTAATTAAACTAAAATAACATGCTATTGAAGTTAAGATTTTTTTAATAAATTTTGTAAAGTATCCCATATAATATAGTAAGATGTTTTTCTAGTAGTTCTTGATTTTATTGTCATCAATTCCATATGGCACACTACAGTCATAACATTTTTAAATTCATTAAATGAAGGAGGCATATCTGAAATCCAATTTCTGGTTATTATTTTTCTAGCCACTGCTAGAATAGACCATAACAAGGGAAGCTTAACCTTTTTAACACTTTGAGGTACAGGAGTGTTGAATAATATAAGAGATTTAGAAATAATGAAATTATCTGTAAAAAGAGCCTGCAAAAAATCATTAATTGACTTCCAATATTCATTCAATTTTATACAGTCATAAAACATATGTGCCCAATCAGCATTAATTTCTACATTACATCTTTTACATAGATTGTCTTTATTATTTATTTTATTCATCATCAAAGGTGTATAAAAGGATCTATGTAAAATTTCCAAGTAAAAAGTCTCCAGATAATGGAAGAAGTAGTTTTATAGGCAGATTCCAATATATATTGTTTATCTTGTTGATCTGGTAATTCACCATTAATGGAAGTAAAATAATTCCAATAGGTATCTACATTGTAATAAGTTTCTTCTCTAATAATTTTATGTATGTATGAAAGCTTACCTTTATCAGAAACTTTATGTTGCAAATTTAATATCAAGTAATCAATCAGTGTTGGAATAGATTCTTTAACTGTTATAGATATTAAATCAATTTTATTAATGAGATGTTGTCTAAAGGTCTGAACTTCTAAACAACAAGTTTCTCTCAGATCAAATTCTTGTTTTAAGAAGTCTAAACTTTTAACTTTATTATCAGATAGCAACTGATACCAGTACTTTAGATCATTTTCTGTGACTAAATGAGTTCTTTCAGAAGTGGATGACAAAAGCATACCTCGTGTATACATTATAGGGAATATAATAAAGTTCCATTCCTTATATTTAGGATGCATGAATATAAAATTACGATAACTAATAATAATGTTTAATGGATAACTAACTATATATTTTGGTGTAATAGGTGAAGTACAGAATTCTTTTAGTAACCATAGCATGGAGTTATTTACAATCATATTTTTATGTGTTAAAGAGATTTTCATGAAGTGAATGCTAATTAGTTCCCAATAATCTTTCCATTTTGCAACATATGACTGATCTGTTAACAAAGTAATAACTTTTATAATAGAAGAGATAGTATATAAGTTAAAGTCTGGAAAAGAAATGCCCCCTTGAGACCAGCTATTAGTATGTTTCTTTAATGCAATCCTAGGTCTATTAGGTGTCCATAAGAAATTTAACATTAGTGTATTCAATTTCTTGATAATTATTTTTGTAGGTGGGAGTATTATTGATTGTATTAAGTATAATATCTTGGGGAATATTATCATTTTAATAATTGTAAGTCTCTCTTCCATAGTAAAAAGCATATTATTCCAGGTATTGAAAAGATTTTGTATATTAAGAAGACAGGTATTATAATTATTATGTATAATAGATTTGATATCCTTAGTTAATATTATACCTAAGTAAGTTATCTGACCTGAATTGGGTATATATTTACTAAAATCACTAATGAGAACATTTTTTTGTGTATATATACATAATATTTTAGTTTTTTCTTCATTGAATATTAAACCAGAAATATTTTTAAAATTCATCATTTTATCAAATAGGGACTGCATAGAAGAATTAGATCCTGCTGATGTAATTAGAACATCATCTGCAAAAAGTTGAATTTTAGATGTTGTATTTTCATCTATTTCAAATCCCTCTATATCAGTACTGTTTCTGATCAGATTAGCCCAAGGCTCCATTATTAAAGTAAATAATAGTGGAGAGAGTGGACACCCTTGTTTTGTACCTTTTAAAATGGGTATTTTTTGTGAGACATATGTTCCTATCTTAATGTAAGCCAATGCTCCTTTATATAGATGTTCAATTAGATTTACAAATGCATCTGAGAAGTTTGTGCACTTCAGTAAGGTAAACAAGTAGTCCCAACTTATTGAATCAAATGCTGAACTTATATCAAGACTAACAATTGTTAAATCTTTCTTTTTCCTATTTGCAAAATCAATTAATGTTAAAGTTTTCCTTATATTATCAAAAGTATTTCTATTTACAATGAAGCCTGTCTGATCTATATCTATAATGCCTGGGATGATTGTCTTCAATCTATCAGCAAAAATACTCATAAACATTTTATAATCAACATTAAGTAATGAAATGGGTCGATAAGAAGTGCATCTAGTTGGATCTTTATTGGGTTTCAAAATTGGTGAAATAAATGTGTATTGCCAAGATGGGGGAGTTATTAGCTCATTTGGGGCCAAAATAAAAACCTTATGTATTAATGAGTATGTACTTTTAGAAAGAATTTTATATATCTCTGGTATAATACCATCATTACCTGGTGCTTTGTTTGATTTAAGCTTGTTTATTTGTGTAACAACCTCTGTATATGAAATACTTTTATCCAATAGTTTAGTCTGTTGTTTATTAAGTTTTTTATTCATGTTTGTAGTTATAAATTTCTTTATTTTATCTTTAGGTTCCATGTTAATGTTATTATGATTAATTTTGTGAAAGTGATTTCTAAATTCATCTAATATTTCTGGTAGACTAGAAACATTCTTCTTTTTCTTTAGAGAGAAAATTTCTTTGATATGATTTTGCTTATTCAACCTTTTTGTTTTATTCTTAAGTCTATGGAAGTATTTGGGACTTATTGAGTAAGACAAAAACTTGTATTTCTCTAAAGTTATTTTAACTTTATGAGTTAAAATTTCTTTGTATTTCTCATTTAGTTTGTTTATTTCTTCAATTACTTTTTTGTCCATAATATTTTCTTTATTATTATGCTTATAAGAGTCTAATTTACTTTGAATATCTAATAATTCTTTATCCCAAGATTTCCTTTTATTATTATACCATCTGATACTTTGTCCATATAGATATGATTTTAAAGCATCCCAGACATAAACAATGGAGACTTCAGGAGTATTATTTATGTCTAAAAAATGTTGCACTTCTGAAAGTATATAATCTTTATAGTCTTTTAGTTGAGTTAGGTATGCGGGTATCCTTTTGATCTGAACATTATAAGTACTTTTTATCATGAACTCAAAGACAACTGAATTATGATCTGATATAGAACACGAAATGATTTTAGAGTTAACTAACTCTGTTACCATCTGGTTAGAAATAAAGACTCTATCTATTTTTGAATAAGTTTTATATCTGTTAGAAAAAAAGGTGTATGGTAATGATTTTGAGTCTATCTGATTATTAAGATCATTTAAATGATAAGAATTAACAAAATCCTTTAAATGTTTTGTATTAGATGTAATTTTCCTTTTTCCTATAGTAGTAGTATATTTTTCATGTAGGGTACAATTAAAGTCACCTGCTAAAATAATATCTCCTGTAGAGAATGATATGATCTTATTAAGATGGTATTTCACTGTGTTAATACCAATTCCTGGTATCCAATATACATTGATTAATGTATATGTCTTTCCATTAATTTGTATTGTAACCATACAAAACATTCCTTTATCATCTTCATAAGACTTAATAGTTTTAGGAATGGGCATACTTTTATTCCATAAAATAGCCACACCTCTTTTTTCTGAGTGTGCTCTGAACTAACTAATACTGTATATTTATTTGTGTCTAATTTATCAATATCTTTTTTCAAGAGATGTGTTTCTTGAAGGAATACTAAGTTGGCCTTATGTAAATTAATGTATCTCATTAAGCTTGCCCTTTTACATGGATTATTCAGTCCATTAATGTTTAAAGAAATTCCTTTTAGGGAAGTCATTTGGCATTTTTAAAACATATAAAACTTATAATCAGAATAACAATTAACAAAATAGGTAGTGGTATACCTCCTCCTTTAAGTGTACCATTAAATATAGCTATATTTATTGAAACTCTTATGGGATTTTGTATAAGCTTCAATTTTGTTTGTAGTGACAATGAGCTTACAAAATGTATTGTGGATGTCAGAACTATATACACACAACAGTAAACAGAAGAAAATAATATAAGGATTAAACCTTGCACCTAGCCTGGAGTTAAAAACTCCAACTTTGAGTAGCACATACCACTCAAGTTAACCCCCTACCCTAAGCAGCAGTACCTCAGCTGCTACCTTATCAATTTAATACTAGTTATTATTAACTAAAGTTAACATCTTTCAATTAGATTATCTAGTAAGGCAAAGCTAAACATTGGATAAATCAGCATCATATAAACAAATAGAAACTTTTAAAAACAATTCATACTGCTATGTACATCTATTTAATATAATACATTTATAATCAAATAACATTCAAATAAACTTGATATTAGGAACCAAGAAGAGAGAGAGAAATAAAAGAAGAGAGAGAGAGAGAAAGAGAGAAATAAAAAAGAGGGCATATCTACCTAGTAATGTATTTAAAGTTTGCAAAAATAAGTTCTGATGTTCATTTAAAGTCAACAAATTACGCTATTATGGTTCAGACATTACATATATTAAGATGTACCTATTTTCTGTCATAGAAATGCAGCTAACAGCTTCTAAAAGACTTTAAATTACTTGCATCAAAGCTTTTTTCTCATACTTATTATTGCCAGTAAAATAAAATATATATGTTCATAAAAATGGTTACAAATCATACTGCATAGCTAAGCAAATTCCCAGATATAGTTGCATTATTGTGAAGAATGCCATCTGTATTTTATATATCTGAACTGCTGCTTTAAAATATGTCACATGACAACTTCTTTTAAAATAAAATCATAATGATATTTATGCTTGTCAGTTAGATAAGTCAAATGAATTGTAGCATTGTATATGTTTAAATCATAAGTATTTACATACATTAATATGTTACAGTCAAGTAAACTTTCAAAGACATATGTATATATGTTTTACTTTCTATGCCTTCTAAAATATCACATTTGCTTACTATGGGATACTGAATCATTTAAAATCATTATAACTTTCATATTTTATAAATTATAACAAGAATAAGTAAGTAATTATAAACATTAACTCACATTTAAATGTTATAGAGTTCATTTTCCATCGCAGAGTCGCATTTGCAGCAGTTCTACTTCCTGGTAGAGTGTTCTTCTTGAATCTGCGATGTGTCAGTGTGAATTCAGGGGTCAAAGTTCAAATTGACTGTATTCAGCTTCTCTGCATGAATTCTGAGTGTTGAAGCTTTTAAAACAACTCGAGGACACTATTCACGAGGTAACCCACATCCCAAATTGTCTCCCTTAACATTCTGGTGGGAATTTTGATAAATGCAAGTGACTGACATTCATTTAGCAATATAAAAGAAACTAAACAGAGCAAAACCTTCGCAAAGTATTTTACAAGTTATTACAGCCTCCATGACAGTGAAACTAAGCCCACAGTTATTAATAAATAATACAATTAATTTTTTATGCCCCTATTCAATTTTTATACAAATCTTATTATTTGCCTGTATCAATAATATCAAAAGCATGTAAATGTACTTATATAAAAGAAAAAGAGAGAGAGAGAGAGTAGAAAATAAAAAGAGAGTAAGAGAAAAAATAGAAAAATAAAAAAAAAAGAAAGCTATAAAAAGTATCTACAGTGGAATATTACTTGCTGTTTATATTAATAAAGATAGAAATGAAACATATTATTTACTACTATTTAGTTCTAATTATTAGTAATTAAAGCATGACAGATTATTTATAAACAAGTATAAGCAATAGAATCATGGGAAAATAATTAGCAACAGTATTTAAACAGCACATATACTTTTTTACAAGGAATTAATAAGTTATTATTCCACTTATCATATTTACATTACACTTCTCTTCCTGCCCTCCCCCACCCCTTACTGAATGCATAATCTAAAAAGAATGTCATTATTTAAAACAAAAGAAAAAAAAAATGTATCACATTACTAACCTTGAGTCTCTTTGTCACAAAGAGAAACAGATTGATTGATAGCTTGTTATTAGTTTCTCAGATATGTTGACTATTTATGAAACAAAAACAGTTCTTTGTACACAGAAAATAACTTTGATTAAATCTTTTTCAGAATATTTGTGGCTTTCTGAAAATGTAGTAACTGTATTTAAGAAGATTAATAGTGAAGAAAAGAGAGAGAGAAAAAAAAAAACAAAGAACAAGTCATTTGTTTTTTAGTCTTTTTTTCTTCTCTGAAGTCTTCCATGAAGCTTCTGTTGCCAACCTCTTTAATGAAGGACTAGCCCATTCCATTTCCTCTATTTTATCCAAAATCTTATTTTTTTTGATAAACAGCAATGCAGAGTCTAAGTCTTCAAAAATTCTGGGGCCATCAGGAAGAAAGATTTTTAGTTTGGCAGGAAACAGAAGGTAGGTTTTAAACTGTGCTTTCTTAAGCTCTCTTATTAATGGCAGAAAAACTTTTCTTTTAGTTATTACCAAGGAAGAATAGTCATTGTCAAAACGCACAGTTGCCTTATTAATTTTAACAGGTGCTTTAGCCCAAGCAGATTTAAGTACCATCTCTTTATCAAAAGATGATAGAAATCTAACTATAACTGATCTAGGATACTTTTTGTTAGAGTTAGAATTAGATATGGACCTATGGGCTCTTTCGATACCAAAAGAAAGTGCTTCTGGCAAGTCTAAAGTTTTAGGGAGCCATGTATTTAAAAAAGAAGTAATACTGTTACCTTCAATATTTTCTGGCAGTCCAAAAATCCTAATGTTATTGCGCCTAGATCTATTTTCCAGGTCATCAAGTTTAGTTTGTAGATGTGTGTTCTGTTTCAGCAAAAACTCAATGTTGATTTCTTCTTCTTGGATTCTATTCCCCATGTCATTTACAGTCTCTTCTATGCCTGTAATCTGAGTCTTCTGTTGTTGCAAGTCTATATGTAACAAGTCTATTTGTTTTGTAGTTTTTTCTATGAAGGTATCAATTTTAGTATCCAGTTTATCCATTTTGGCAGTAAGTTGCTGGATTGTAGATATCAGAGACTGAAGTTCTTTCTTGATGCTGGAATCTTGAGAATTTGTCTTACTGGAACTCATTTCAAACAGAGGAGCTGACAAAAAAAATGTCCAAGGTGTTTTCTGACAGGAATATTATTAAAATTCTCTTTCTTTTTTAGATATTATTTAAGAAATAGATATTCCAAACGTATTTAGAAAGAAAATTACTTCATAAATTAATTTTTAAAGTAATTATTTCCTGTCAGTGCTGTGAAATTGGTGGAGCTGAAGAAATCTGCTGCTATCCTGTGTTCATCCATGCCCCCAGCCTGCAACTTATTGTCTATCATGCATGCTGCATTTTTTTAATCACAATTCAATAATTAGTCTCCATTTGTCCAAATGTTTGCCTGTGGCCTTTCCACATCAGCTTTAGTAAAGAGGCATAGCAGCAATCATAGAAATAAGTCAGTACATAAGAAGATACCTGGCCCTTAAACATCATTAATGATTTCTCATATTGCCATTCATCCAACTTTTTATAAAAAAATTATGAATGCCACCTTTTTCTAATGTAGATTGAATGGATTTATGCTATGTGACTGAATGTTCATTTGACTGAAACCCATATGGTTGAGCTTATTTGATTTAATTTGATTGAGAACTCATTTGACTGAAAACTCATTTGATAGAATACCTTCACAACAAATATACCATAAAAATAGTTTTGCAGGGGAGCAGACCACCTTGCATCCCTATTCCCCACTGACATATGTAGACTAACTCTATGATTACACAATCATAGAAATAAATTAAAAAAAAAACACAGGGAATAACTGCTGATGCAAAAAAAAATCTACAGAACTGGAGGTACAACATAACACTGACCATTGCAATTCACACACATTCCACTATTCTCTCTTTGCTAATAATTCCTATGATAAGTAATGGACCATCAGATATTTTCTATAGACCTCTAGACCTTTCTATCAAATGATTTTTTCAGTCAAATACATTGTTAATCAAACGACTTTTCAATCAAATGGATTTGACCATTTGGATTTCAATCAAATGGACATTCAATAAAATGACAGAAACATAGATTTAACATTAAGATTTTTAAAGCTGATTATAAGTCTAATAAATTAAAAGATGTATCCCATTTTTGCTACTTTATGCCACATTTAGCATGCATTTCCAGATCCATATTCTCTTTGAAATTTAATTTTTAATGAAACAGTATTGCATTTGTTTCAGAATATCATGAATGTGCCTCTCATACTGTCCATGAACCATTTCCAGACTATTCATGTCACTATCCTTTTACATTCTCAGCACTTCTTGTGCATACCCTGTTTCCATTAATTAGCTGATTTAACCATAGATTTGTCTTCTGCTCACAATCCTTCCTTAATTCCTGAGAAATATAATTGCCATCTTTATCTTCTAAGCTGGATTGACTATATTCATACATTAGCTTGTCATATACATGCTAATGTAACAGATTTAATTTGAAAAATTGTCCTACAATGTCTGGAAAGTGACATTTTACATTTTATTTATTTTTGTTTTTACATGAGAGTATGCCAGTAGTCTTTTAAAAGTCCTGTTTTGTGTTGTGGAAATCTTGCATCTGAATCTGGTCTAAATGGTTCCCCTTTGTTAGATAAGGGTCTACTGACTTTATTTTTGGTATAGATTACTTGAGGCCACATAGCTGACTTAAATTGAATTGACATGCATGCCCTTAAGGTTTGCTTTAAACTTGTATTTGCAAGTCCTACCATGGTATTGTGCTGGGCTGTGGTGCAATTAGCTTGAACTGAACACTATCAGATCTGACTAATAATCAGTCCCATAATATCTGGGAGGTGACCTTTAATTTCTACTAATATTTATATATTTTAATTCAAAATCCCTGTTTTTGATCATTTTGTTTCTGAAACTGGTTTAAATAAATCCCCCTGCTAATACAAATGGTTATTGTTGTTTTTTCTGGCATAAATTATGGCTGGTTATATAGCAGTCTTCACACAACTTGGCCTGTGCACTGTTGTACTCTACTCTTAACTTGATGCATTTGCAGATGCCACAACTCTGTAGTGCTGGCTGCAACATGAATAACTTGCCTAGAGCTCTATGATCAAGTTTGACTTGAAAAACAGTCCTATAACATCTGAGAAATCCTGCATGTAGCTCAGCAAGTTAGTGGAATATACAACAAAGACTGAAGTGGAGTGCAGATGACAGTAACAAGTACTCGCCTTATTAACTGTCCTGTTTCTCCAAACTCCCATATTTACTGAAGAAATATAATCTAATATTCCCCTGTGCTTGGCTGCAACTGGATGCAAGCAACAGCAGTTTCTGGCACCTTCTGTCTGCTACGGATGGTGGTTTCCAATCTGCTAGTTGCCATTTCCCCATTTTGTATTTCTCAAATGTGATTGATTGTTTACTGCCTTTCTATACTATATCCTAGTTGTGGCTTAATGTTTACCACCCTGATATGTTGCACTCTTGGTGTGATAGCATCACTTGCATTTATGCAGTTCCTTGACTTTTCTGCCCTGTATCTATTACTGTGATATTCATTTTATTTCATTTTGAATTTATTAACCAGGGTAAAGCATTGACCCCACTAGACCCATTTCAGCGTCAGCCCAAAAAAACACAATTGATACATAACATTATATGAAGAGTGAATGACAAAATGCAATATAATCATATATAGTGTATGAAGTGAGCACCATAATTGGCTTGAGGAAATACCGGCAATTAATAAATTAAATTATATACATAGTGAGTCAAAAACAACAGAGCAGAAATCAGAGTTAGCATGCTGAAAGAATCACAACCAAAGAGAGAGTCAGAGCCAGGTATGTAGAGGGAAGAAGGGAATGAAGAGGTTAAGTTACATGACTAGAGACAGATAGCATTTGCATTTTCCTTGAGTCTTGAAATGTCCTTTTACTCGTGAATGGAAAATGCAGTAAGAGGAATGATCTTTAAGAAAATATGGGAGACACTCCTACAAAAGCAGGACAGTTTGACTCCGGACAATTTGACTCCAATGCAATTGGTTACACTTACATATTAAAATTAACATTTATTGTATATGACAATAGTAATTGGACAGTTTGACGCTGGATGATTTGGCCGCAATTAAATTTAATGTCAGCTTTGTACAACTTAATATTTTATCAGGAATTTTACATAGAAAGTTATATATTATTCAACATTTTAAACATTACAATCTTATGTAATTAACAATAATATTATTTTATGTACATCTAATGGTAATTTTTTAACATATTTATTATGCAAATCTAATTAATTTAATTAATAACAGTTTTTAACATGTTAACAATAAAATTAATCAGTGGAACTGAACATACATAGGATGCACACAAGCATTTTATAACATTTTATTCTGTTCAAATTGTCCGAGGTCAAAAATATTTCTATTTTTTACTGACTTAGAGGAAGCCTCTTCATTTATGAAAACTAATAATGTGAATACTTTATCAGAAGATATGGACTGGATGTCACCTTCTCTCAAGAGAACAAAAGAAACAAATGTCTGGACAGATGTCAAAAAGAAGAAGCAAAAGACTGATACTGTTACAGCCAAATCTCTCAAAGCATCTACTATGATATGAATTGTTTTAACATTACTTTAAAGGTCCAATTTTACTGCTTGGATTTTTAAAACAAAGGTAACTGACTACTGGAATCTGTATCTATATTTTTTGAAAATAGATGACACATGAGAGTTTTCACATTACCTCAGGTATGTAAAACAGGGTACTTTTCTTTCACAGAAGGAAGGTTATATAGCGCATAAAATATTTATTCTGTAAATCAACATACATAGTATATGTATATTTTCTCTTAATTTCCTCTTTTCTTTCTCTCTTCTCTCTCTTCTCATTATTATTTTAACTGTATCTTGTCTCCCTTTCTAAATTCTCTCCTATTTACTATACTAATATAGTCTGTATATATTTAATAACTCACCATCTATACATAGATAAACAATAGTCTAAAATAATCTAGTTTTAAGGTAGACTAATTGGAATAGTGAACTTAATTAATTGTTATTACAATATTTATTAGATTAATGATGGTCACTGTTATGCTTATTGGGACTGGGGACATGTTCGTGATTAACTCTGAAATGTTCCATTCATGTACATATGTCCTTTGAATTATTTCCTTTTAGTATTAACAAATGCATAAAAAAAGGAGGGAGAGAGAAAAGAAGTGAAGCTTTCTTCACATTCTATTTGCATTGCCATAGCAACAGTAAACAATTATTGCAGTTTCTAAGGACACTGTGAATCTGTTTAGTGCATTTAGCCTCACAGATAACAAATAATAAGAAAATGTAATGTTGTTTAGTTATTAAAATGAAAAACAGCCTAAACAAGGTAAAATAAATACATAATATAACTATTTGTATATATTTTATGATTTATCCTCATAGGATTACATATTCCGGGAAACACAACTAAAATGTTCCCAAACTACATGTGCACTGAAATGTAGCTGCTTGATTAAAAAGTATTATAGCAATAACCCATGGCTGGGTGTGGGTAATGCTGGATTTACCCACAGTTGGTGTGGTTTGGTCATGAGGGCAAAGCCCGAGTGACCAAACAAAGCCAACCGTGGGTAAATCCAGCATTACCCACACCCAGCCATGGGTTATTGCTATTATACAATGGTGTTAGTTTGTTTTGTATTATCTTTGTGTTGTTGTTATTTAGGTTTTTATTTGCTTTTCTTTGTATTCTTCCACTTTTTTTGAGATAAAATAGTCCACACTTTCAGTTTGTGTTTATTGTTTATTCTGTTTTAATTTAAATACAAGTTATTTTTTAATTTTTCAAGAAATGTTAGGAAATAATTATATAAGTAGATATAGTTGTTAAGCTTTTGGTATGTCTTCATAGTTTTAAAGCTTTTGGTATGTCTTCATGTTGTAGTTTCTTTTATATTTCTGTATTGGTTCTGCCTTGATGGTTGTCTATGCTCATATGTTGGCTTGAGTTCTTCTTAGTGTAGTATCTGTAATGAGAAATTGTGTTTATAGTTAATTTTATGTTTATATATTGCATCCTATCTATCTGTATATATATATATATATATATATATATATATATATATATGGTTTTAGTATAAATTTAGAGTTTACTTACTTATTTTGTTGGATTTCTATGTTACAGATGTTTATTGTTCCATAGTTTATAATCTGTTGTTTGTCTTGTGGTTTTTCTGACTCATTTTCCAGGTATGGATGTTCTGTGTTATGGACTTTTCATTTTTTTTTCCTTGGTCCTTTGTCTGTTGTATTATTAATATTGTCTTCATGTATTGGATTTTTTGGTGTTTCTTGTGTTCCAGATATTATTTTTCCCCATGTTTTAAATTCATCTACTGATGGTTGATAATATGATCGTAGTGATTTTTCACTTTTATGTCCTGTCACACTCATTATTTGTCATGCTTCCATCCCTAATTATGACAGTAATGTTACTGCTGTTGCTCTTAAGGAGTGGTTTGTGTATCTCTTTGATAGGTTTGCCTGTTTGCAGATTTGTGGTAACATGTTTGCAAGATAGTTTATTCCCATCGGTTGTGTTGTGTACCATGTATCCATTTTGTCATTACATGTTGTGGATTTTTTTTGGGTGGGGGAACAGTTGCTTTGTATTAGGTGGCCTTTTTTATAAGTATTTTTTGAAACTTTTTACAGGACATAAAGGATCTGTGCAGTTTTCGGACATGAATCCTCTTAGCAAATGTTTTGTAACATCATCATGTTCTTTGTGTTTTTTGTATGGTCGTTGAAATTTTTTGTTACATATTCTGTGCCATCTGTATCTATCTGTATTGTAAAACTGTCTTCTGTGAGGGATCGTACTCCTTCAGTCCCACGTCGTGCGAAGTGTAACTGTATATCAAACCAGACTTTTCTTACGAGTCCGTCTCTTGTGTTTGGGGAAAGTGCTTGGCTGTTTCTCAGTTGTGTTATTTCTTGCATTGTGAGTGGCTGGTGGTGTTCTGCTGTATCTTTTTTCTTGTCTTCTGTAATTTTTAATTACTGACTTAAATACGTTATTTGCATTTGTTAGACATATATCTGTTATGATGTTAATCTTTCTACTTAATGGTGGGTTGTTTATATATCTGTTAAGTCCTGCATGTAAGGATACAAATGCACTTATTACGTATTCTTCTCCTTTTGTGTTTCATACTGTAGCATAGAATTCTCTAAGTATTGTGTTTAAGTTTTCTGGTGTAATAGTGTGGAAGTCTATGTTGTAGTTTTTTTGTTTTTGCTAGTTTTGAAATATGTTTATAGCCCACTGTGTTTGTTTTCTTGTACTTAATTCTTCTTTTTCTAATTCTAGTGCTTCTATTTCTTTAAGAGTTTTTTCTGCATGCCTTTTGTTACGTTTCTGAGTGGAATAGGCTTTTAATTTTTTTTTACCTTTCTGAAGTGTATGGCTTGTCACACTGTTGTCTTCTATAAGGGACGTGTTATGCTGCAGTAATTCCTGTTCTTGTGGTTGGAGAATTTCCTTGCTTGTTGATGGTTTCATCGTGGTTTGTGGTATGTTCTTAAATATTTCTTCTATTTCACTGTCACTTATTAGTTCAAAGTTTACTTCCATTTTTTTTTATTATTTTCTATCTATGGTGTCTCTTGTTTGGGTGGTTTTTCCTGTCTGAGTTTGTAGTGTTTCTGTTTAACAGGGCTCGTGCAGGTTTTTGAAGGGATGTTATCAAAAGGGCTAGGTGGTGCTGGGTATAATATAGTTTAAGCAGTGTAGAACTTTATAACGTGTAGTTATGTTTTAGTACTTATGGATATGTTAGAAACCTGGTCTAGTTTTAATGTGCATTAACTTTTTTAATATATAATGTAGTTTTACTAATTGGTCAATAGATGGTGATGTGGTATGTGCTTTTAGAAGGTATATGCTGGTTTGGAAGTTAGGTATGGTGTGCCTTTTTGACTTTGGGGGGATGTGTGCTGTGTTTACTTTTAGTGTATACATTTTTGGAGTTGTTGTTTGTGTATAGCTATTGCAGGGAATACAGCTGTGTGAATGGTTTTATCAGAATACTTGCTTTAATTGTATTATTTTTTTAAAGTGGTGGTTATGTAGTGTGTTTGGTGTATTTGCAACTGCATGACAGTTTATTTTATTAGTGTTCGAGGTAAGGGACTGAGGACTGTAATAGGGGAATTGGTGACTTTTGTGTGATTAGGTGTACTTGTTAGGTGTTTGGGTTTACTTCGTGGTGTTAAATTTGCTTATGTTTACTTGCTGTCGCCGCAGCATGATATCTTAGCGACCGGACTTCTTCTGTTATTTCTTGTAAGATTTACTATGTGCACACTGGTTGGATTAGCCAACCAACGTGCACGTTTATCGGCTTTTGCGAACATCGCATAGTATAATACTCAGTTTAACATACTGATTCCACAAGCTGTCTGCAATGTAAAAGTTACATTTTATATGTTACTTGAAACTAACAGTCTCTAGAGCACATGAAAAGATACATATTACTTTTTGCAACATGTTATTTTTGCAGTTACCTCACACTCTGTGCAAACTCACTTGGCAACTGATGGCTATTCATTTAAAATATCAGTTTAAATATTAAATGTGCCCTTGAAATGCTATTGACATTTTGACAAAATATAATGTGAACTGTAAAATGAATGACTTGAAAGAAGTGAAGTAATGAATATATTTCAAAGACAGTTCTTGACACTACAGTAAAAGTAAAAATGTATATTCACAAGGAAGTATTGAAATGTTTTAGTCTTCTAGTTAAAATAGCTTATTGTCAACATTTTGCGATATCAGAAAGTTTAAAGAGCTGGAAAAGTACTATTCTTTGTCTTTATAATGATTATTAGATGTTAGACTCTGCTTAGTTTAATGAATTGTGACATTTGTTTATGAGGAAAAGTGACCTTAGTTACTCACATTGGACTACACATTCCTGGAAACTCAGCTGAAATGTTTCCAAATTACTTAATTTAAATGAAACTGCCTTATTAATAAGCATAATTTACTTTAACAACCTGAATCCATAAGCTATCTGCTCTATATGTTACATTATATATGTCACTTGCATATGACAGTCTCTAGAGCACACGAAAACATACATATTATTTTTGCAAAATGCTATATTTGCACTGACCATACATTCTAAACTAACTCAATTGGCAACTGACAAGTTATTTATTTGAAACATTAGTCTAAATATTAATTGTGCCCTTGAAATATTGTTGCCATTTTGACAAAACAAAACCTGAACTGAAAAAGGAATGATTTGAAGAAGTGAAGCATTGTGCAGATTTCAAAGACAGCTATTGACAGTACAATATAAGTAGAAATGTATACATGCAAGGAAAATTGAAATTCTTTATACTTTTAGTTAAAATAGCTTATTGTTAACTTTTTGCTTTATCAGAAAATTTAAAGAGCTAGGAAATTATTTCTAATTTGTCTTTATAATGTTTACTAACGTGATGTTAATCACTGACTTGTTTAATGGATTGCGAGTCATGTACAAGACGGACTACTGAATGTTATTTCTGTTTACCTGTGTTTGCTGAATTTCTTTTATTAGCACTGATTTAAAACAAGGGAAAGAAAGGGAAGGGAAATCTCTGCTTTTGGTCAGGGAAGGAGAGGCTTAAGAGTATTCTAACTGCCCCGAGAACTCTCTAAGATGCTTTAAATACTATATGATTAATACTTACCTAAGGTAAGTCTTGATTACCATATAGGTACCTTCACATTCATTCTAGTCCTGATGTGATTACCCATTCTGGAAGCAGGAGGTGCCCTATGCAGGATGGGAATGGTAGGGGTGGTCATAGTTCATTCTTAGACTCTGCTTTGTAAATCTATAAATATGTAAAATCACTGCACACTAGAATGTAGGGCGCCTCTACTCAAAGTCAGGATACCACTGATAAACCATGTCTTTTCATAAGTGTAAGTTGAAGTTGGTGAGCTGAAGAGTGGGAAAGTAAAGGAAGACAGTACACCTACAGTAAAGTCATATTACATTGGTAATCACTCATTGTTTCCTGTAGAGTCCTTTTAGTCAAATTATTTTAGTAATAATATATTTGTTGTTGGCATATTTAATGTATGCTCCTCTGTTGCATTTAATTTATCCAAAATGACATATCTGACATGTTTGGAATCTCTTAAGGGTAACTAAATATTGGATATTTTCTAAGTCAACAAAATAATTGTTTATACTACTAACATTCCATCGTAATATATAAAATACTATAGACCAATAATAGAATAGTATAGAATTTCATATGTCTTTTAAGAAAATTCACCATATAATAATTTAACATATGGAGCTCAGTTGGTATTGTTGGTTAAAGGTATGAGTGATAATCCAATAGATCTATCTCTATCTATTGTATTAGGATTGACGTTCATTCCATGTTTAATGGGAAATTCATATTTACTTGTATTTGATACTTTAGAATTAATGTTTTATAGAAGTACTTTTTTTAAAGCCTGACCAGAATTTTACCCTACTTATATTTAAAGAAGAAAGAACATTAAATTACACTTCCAAGTTTACACACATAAAAATAACATCCAGTGTTATCAGAGAATATGGTATAACTACTATAATCAGAATTTAAAAAAAAAGAAGCAAAAAGTTTCTTCCAACAACAACTTGAAATGGAGTTAAAATTCTTATCATTAAATACTAATGGCTTAAATAATGCAAATAAAAGATCAAACTTACTAAAATATTTAAATCTAAATAAGGCAGAAGTAGTATTTCTCTAAGAAATGCATTTTAAGACTAATGATAGCTTTATTTGGAACCCTAAGGACTATACAGTCCTAGTTCAATCCTCCTATAGAACAAAGACAAAAGGAGTATCAATTATCTGGAAGAAAAACATAATCACTCCAAAAGTTATTTATAAGTATGAAGACAAAGAAGGTCTACTAGCATTTGTTATAATTAATTTAATAACAGAATATGGACCTTAGCTAATCTATATTGGTTCCCAGGAATTGGAACAAGAACGGTTAAAAAACGCCTAGATTTTATTTCTAACAATTATAATGGAAATCTTATACTGGGAAGAGACTTTATTTGTACCTTAATAGCTTCTGAAACCACCAAGAAGTCTTTTCACATAGCAACTATTTCAAAATCCTTAAAAAATGGATTGATTCACTTCAGTTAATAGACACTTTTAAAGTAAAAGATGATAAATCCTTATTATTTTCCCATAAAGACCATGGATTTGGAATACAAACCAGAATAGACAAATTATTCGTAGTTCAAGATTTACAAACAAAAATCCTCAACTTCTCAATAGTTCCATTCCCCTTTTCAGATCATGACTGTCTGATAACGAAGCTCCAAACAGAGTTTAAACCTTTAATCCTCTCAACTAGAATTCCATCATATATCATGGAAATTAAAGAATTCAGACCCTGGATGTTGTCAGAACTACAATTAATTCTTGAATTTAAAAATACAACAGAAATCAGAAAGTCATGGTTTGGGACTAATTAAAAGCGTATTTATTTGGTAAGACCCTTAGCTGGTACAAAAACAAAGTTAGACAGTGGGAATCTGAACCATTAGGCTTGCAAACCAGACTCTTGACAGCAAAATCTAAATAAAATCAGAATTGTCCATAAGTCAAAAAAGAAATAGAAAAATTAAATAAAAAATATAATGAAATTCTAACAGACAAAACTTGTCTAGCATTGGAAAAATTAAAATAAACTCATTAGCCACCTCCCCCAGATGTCTACATAACCGATCTACAAGAATTAAAATACAATCTAAAGCAAATAACATTAGTAGTATATATCATGAAAAGAAAGGGAAAAAGTATCAGATATAGGAGACATCCTTGAAGCATTTCAGTTCCATTATATGGAACACTTCAACAAAGAAGATTTAGATACCAACCAAATAAACTTAAATACAAACCTTATCAATATAAAAAAATTCCTGAAAACTGAAAATTAGACCTACAAAAACCTATATCCTACAAAGAAATTGCTGACAAGATAAAATAAAAGCTCTGGGGATAGATGGTATAATTATGGAAATTTACAAACTCTTCCCTTCAACAGTAATCTCCCTTTTTCATAAAACATTGCTAGACATCCAGTCAAAAGCAAAAATACCACCCTCATGGAAATATTCTCTCATAACACCAATTCTAAACGATAATAAACCATCAGACCGTTGCACCTCATACACACCTATATCATTACTGAATAATGATTACATAATATCCGTGTCATCCCTAGCTAATAGAATGAAAAGCCAATTAATAATGATCAAACTGGATTGTTATATAACAGGCACACACATGATAATATTAAAAGGATACTTACTCTTATAGATTATATGAATAAAGAAGCTAGAGAAACACGTAATCAGATTAAGCATAGAAAAAGCCTTTGATTCCCTCAATTGGGAATGTATATTTAAAACTTTAGCATTATTTGAATTTCCTTCTCACTTCATATTATTACTAGAGAAACATATATATTAATAACTTTGCTTACATTAAATTTGGTCCTTTCACCTCAGAATCTATCCATATAATGAAAGGTACTAAACAAGGATGCCCCCCTTTCTCCTATTTTATTTGCTTTGGCTATAGAAATACTTGCAGAAATAATATGCAATAATCCAAGAATAAAAGGAATAGAAGTCTATGACCAGTGCATATCTAAAATAATGCTTTTTGCTGATGATATTTTATTAACCCTATCAAACGCTAGAGAGTCATTAGGAGAGCTAGAAGAAGTAAGGGAGACATTTTATAAGATTTCAGGTCTACACTTTAATAGATCAAAACCAAAATTTATATTTTTAAATAAGAAAAAAGACTTACAAGTTACAGATAAATCCATCATAGGAAAACAAGAACGTACGCTAAATTATTTAGGAATAGTGTTATGCAAAAATATAAACAAAACAATATTAATAAATTATAAAAACATTATTAAAACAATAAAAAATATATATATAGAAAAGTGGAGAAAAATTATATTAAACTTTTGAAGACAGATTGCAATTAATAAAAATGTTTTTACTGCCAAAAATACGATATGTAGCATTAGCAATACAGTTAATTCCTGAAAGATGCATTCTTAAAGAAATAAACTCATGTTTAATAAAATTTTTATGGTATCCCAAAAAGAATAGAGTAGCTCTAACTCATCATATTATACCCTGGAAACAAGCAGGATTGAATTTGCCAGAAATAGAAACATATATAAAAGCATCTGTGCTTAAAACTACAATAGACTGGATAAATCCAAATTATTTTGCCAACTGGAAATAATTAACAATGGCTATATTAACAAATTAATTTAATCTGTTAAAAAAATTTTAATAGTAGACAAATCAAACAAACCCTGGTACATACTATGCAGAGGTATACAATATAATATAATAAAACCTTCTAAAACAACACTGATTAATCATTACATCAATTCCTTTAGGAAGCTTATCATAGATCTGAAACTTTGGTTTGACCTTTTAACCCCATTTACCATCACTAAGAACTTTCCTCACAAAATATATAGGGAAACAATAACCTCCTGGGAACAAAATGGATTCTTATGCTGGTTTTAATGTGTAAATAAATTAAATGTTTCAGATATACATATGATAAAAACTACTTACAATATTCCAACAAAGGACTGGTTAACCTTACAAAACATTTTAATGTACACTCAAGATTTATGCAGATTAATTAATAATTCCTCATTTAAAGATATTCCAAATCAAATATGTTTGCTGTATGAATTTATATATAATAGTTTTGAAAAGAAAAATTCCATTTCAAATATATATATAAAGAGTTAATAACATATAAAACAATTCCCAAACCATCATACTGGCAGTTCTTAACAAAAGGTCAGTCATTGCAGTTAACAGAAGAAATTAAAAGTAACATCTTACTATCAGTTAATTACACCTCTAACACACAGTACTGGGAAATATTTAACTGGAAATACTTACATAGAGCATTTTTAACACCAGATAGAATTAAAGAGATCAGTACTACTAACATGTTTTTTGCTGGAGGTGTGAAAAGTCAAATAAAGCAGACCAGATTTATATTTTTTATGAATGTAACAAAATTAAATCATATTGGAATGGAAGCAATCATTTTTTACAAGCATTATTTAATGAATCCTTTACCTTAACTAAAGTATTGATAACACTAAATGTAAATGAAGTTCCCTACCTGAATAAGACAAATATGTATTTGTTATGGACAATACTTGCTATATCTAGGAAATGCATAACCAGAAGGTGGAATTCAAATACACCCCTGACCTTGGAAGAATTCTATACTTTACTGAAGACAACTGCATTGATGGAAATAAAATTCAAAAGAACTACGAATCTATGCCAGGCCATTGGTAAATAATCCTTGGAAGAAAGTTATATCTTTGTTGGACACTCTGCAATAATCAATATTGTATCTCTGATAACTGATCTGTTAATTCTATATTTAATAATATACAGTGTTTATAATTGAAAGTCAGGCTATTGTAAATATTGTATATAGTTGTTTTAAATGATATTTAAAACTATTATGTAAATGTTATTTTAATTCAAAATAAAAAAAAAACACTTGAGAAAAAAATATTTCTATTCTTGCATCTCCTAGATGGTAACAAACTTTGGTAATTCTGAATTTATTTCTGTGTAATAGTGGTTGTCTCTATTGCATTAAGATGGCTATCTACATTTTGAAATTTATGATCTCATTGTGATGCAGGTATTCCTGGAGTTTCAGTATGTTCTGTTGTTCTTTGATTGAAACTAGCATAACTGAAGTATTTTCATTTACGATCTCATTATGATGCAGGTATTCCTGGGGTTTCAGTATGGTCTGTTATTCCATGTTTGAAACTAGGGTAACTGAAGTATTTTCATCTGTCTTTAAGGGTTTTAAGTTGTTTTAAAGATATTTAATGTATTACAGACTTACCTTTAAAATTTATTAATGCAGGAGTGAAAATGTCCTGTACCCACTCCTACATTTTGGGACCAAAGACTAAGAAAGCATGGTCTGTGCTGTGAAACCTAGTTTGGGGGGTTTGGAGGACAGGCCATGAGTGGTTAGGATGTCCAAGTCTGTATGTTGGTGTACCTCTGAATATTCTGGAAGCTAGTGGAGGGTAGGTGTCATTCTTCATAAGCTTAAATAGTTAAGAGCCAAGTAGAAAGTCAGCACATTGTTTCATAGGTAGCTGATTAGCTTTTTCAGTGGTTTAGATGTAGTGTTCATTTCTTGTAAGAGTGAGTGACAAATCTGCAAATGGCATTTGAAATGTACTGAATGATGGATACATTTCTTTTAGAAGCTGAAGTAATTAGCTGGAGACAGTATTCTAGCTGGGTCACATCTTTACCTATGGCATTTCTACAGGGTATTGATAGAAAAGGGGAGATCTTGTTAGCCCTGAATAAGAGAGAGTTGATTTTTTATGTTTGTGTAGTCCAGGCTGAGTTGGAAATTTTAGAGGGGGCCAAACCAAATTCCTAGGTATTTAACTGAAGTGACATTGTCAATAATATTATTAAGGTGCTACAAGGATTTTTAGAGGTCTATAGATAGAAGTCAGCTTTTACCTAGAGCCAAAAATCATTGTTTTTGTTTCAGAGGTGTTAAGCAGCATCTGTTTATCATTAAGCCATTGAATAAGGACATGAACATCAACCTGAAGTTGGAGTTCAAGAGAAGCGGCTGAATGGTTGGAGCAAAACAGGACCTTGACATCAGCATACAGCAGTAGAGGAAGATGGGGCAGTAAAAGCAGTAGAGGAAGATAAGGCAGTCAAAAGGAAGTTTGTTAATGTAGATGGAAAAGAGGTGAGGTGCCAGAATAGATCCTTGAGGGACTGATGTAGAAGTTGATAAATTGAAATTTACTGAGGAGTGGTGGTTAGAAAGATATGTTTTTGAACCAGGGCAGTACGTCATCACTACTGCCTATTTCATTGAGATGGTCTAAGAGAATCTGAGTAATTAACAAAACCAAAGGCTCTGGTAAACCTATTAAAAAGGGTTCCAGTAATTAGGCCTTTGTCCATTCCAAGAAGAATGTTGTCATCGGGTGTTAGGATAACTGTAGATGTACTCCATCGAGACCAAAAGCCATGTTGCTTTTCAGAGAGGGTGATATTGGCTGATGTATTGAGTGAGATACAAATAAAGTAATTTTTCCAGAATCTTTCCTAGTGTAGGGAGAATATAAATGGGCCAAAAATCTAATGGACAGGAAAGAATAGGTTTCTTAAAGAGAAGTTTTACAATGGCATTCTTCTAGATATTAGATATAATATTAAGTGAATACACAGGCTGTAGCTATGTTTCAGTGGGGTTAAGATGTTGGTTATACAGTTATAAATAAACCATGGGTGAAGGTTTTCAGTACCGGTGGGGGGGGGGGGGGGGGCTATCAAATTTAATCTCTTCAAGCAGAAGGTAGATGTCCTTGGATGTGATAGTTCTGAAGTAGAATGTGGGGATGTATGGAGGGGTCGTGGGAGTGTCAAATGCAGTTTGGGATTGGTTAGAGAAATGACTTGGAAGGTTGCTGAAATGGGGATGGAAATCGGAGGCAGAAAGCTGAAAGGATGTGGAATTCATGGAGGGAAAGCTCTTCCATCCTGTAAGAAGAATGACCTCTTTCCACAAGTTTTTGGGTGATTTCATTAGTGAAGTGAAGTGAAGTGAATTGCTGTCTGTTTATAGTAGTAGGTAGTACTTTCGAAGAATGCCATGTCTTGTCATTGAATTATAGAAAAGCTTTAAGCTCAAAGCTTAATCAGTTGTTAGTTCTATGTTTGTATAGTCCTTTGATTACTAGGAAGCAAGAGATTTGCAGGCCAGTCAGTATGGAAGTGAGTAGTTCTGCAGCAGTGTTGTTAATGTTATTCTGTAATTTATTACAGAAAGATATGAGCTTTGGGGTTATGCTCACATATATTGATGCATATGAAAACTGACAGGATAATGGTGACTGAGAGATGGTGGATGGATGGTAATGCCTGATGCACAAGAAAGTTTCTTAGTTAATATGAGCTTTAGGAGTGAGTGGTGCATGCATTGAGGTTTGGTCTAGTAGGCTGAGATATGAGCTGGGTGAGGTTGAACTGTATTAGATGAATGGTCAGGTCATTGGAAATGGGACAGAAAAGGATGAGATTGAAGTCTCCAAGTATTATAATATTTTTGATATTTTTGTGGATGAACTTATTTTTTGTGGTAGGTTATTTAGTTTGGGGAGTGAGGAAGGAGGTGGAAGATATGCTACAGCGAGATGTAGTACAGTATTCTTGTGGCAGGGAATGGATACAAGTAGCCAGTTAGACTAATTATTTGTGCTAGTGTTTCATTGAGCAAGTAGATGGATATTTAGGTGCGACTTCGACAGAAGGAGAGCTCCACCTCCTTGTCTCATGCTTGGTCTGGGGTCAAAAAAGTTGTTATAACCAGGAAAAAATGATGTAAAGAAGGATCGTTAGCCTTAACCCATGATTTTGTGATAGAAAATAAATCAGGCTTATGTAAGGCAATAAAATCATTAACCTGATCAGTTTTGTTTCTTATTCTTTAATGAGGAAACAGGAGAGTGGAGATGGACCTGGGTTAGCTTTGATATTACCACGAAGAAGTACTGGGAGTAAGACGAGATAGTTTGCAGGGATGTTTGGACAGCTGTGGGAGCAGATTATTAAATGATAAATGAATATATATTTAGGTGGAGTAAGTAACTGAAATAGATGGGGGAACACTGTGATAGAATAAGGTGATGGAGGGAAGATGGAGGATGTGCATGGGCTGCTTAACTATGAATGAAGAAAATATAGTATAGTACTATTAAACAGCACTGGGTGACGTAAGAGTGGAGAGCACTAGAGTGAGTGAGTAATATGGTAAGTATTGTTTGCATGAAAGCCTGCTATGGACATCTTGCGTACCTTGCTGCGGTACACAATTCGACTGTACCTAGTTTTTCTTGTAATATTTCGCTTATTGTATTGACTACCTCAGTGAATCTTGTGACATTTTCTTATTGTGTTAACTACCATGTGAAGTACTGGAGACAGCTGCATCTACAGTTTATGAAGTATTGTGCCATGGCGTCCATGCTTGTGCTCTAATAAGCTGGTACAGCACTGATCATACATTGTAACATGCTTGTCTGCTGCTCATGGATACTTATTTTATTACTTTACAGTTTCTTGTGTTCAGCAGATCCTTATAATATACTGGACTGCATTGTGCTGTACAACACTGAGTTGTACTATATTGAGCTCTGCTATAGTATGTAGTATTGTGTGATGTATTCTGCTGCATTGCACAGAATTGCACTGTTTGGTAAGCATTTTCACTCTCATCTCACATGTAGCATGGCAAATGTGTTCTACTGTGTGTACTGTGTCACACTGGTTTTGATTTGTTTGCACAGATTTACTGTCCCTTAATAAATTATAGAGCTATCTGCTGTCTTCTAGATAGAAAAGGGCTCAGAACTCACATATCAGCACCTAGCCTGGGTAGCTTGGTGTCTGTAGATCAGCCGTAAGTACTTGGCCTATTTCTGTCATATTTGTTGCCAGCCATTTACATGGCACCCTTAAGCAGTGTACAAAGTGCCACATGCTTAAAAACAATCCTTTATTATTACCACAAAATGACTCCATATGTGAGAGGTGCACATATTTATTATAAACTGAGTCAAGCCTCTCACACAAATTGTTCGTCAGTAACTATATTAACATCATGTGTACACATTTGCAAGACAAGCATAAAATCTTCCCGTGCTGAGGTGCTACAAAAATTGCTTGCAAAACAACAGATATCACATAGTTGCTCTGTAATCACTTGCATTGCTGACAGACCACAGGCGCACACTAGCTCCATTTCCATACCACTTATAGCCTCTTCCACCACAGCAGACAAAAGCGACCAGAGTGGTCTGGTCAAACCAGTCCACTGGCCTAAGAAATGTATGTAGTATAAATGACGCCATAGTTTGGTGCCCTAATGCATCTGTTACAAGGCTGACCAAAGACATGGTAATAACTGTGTCCCAGGTGCTAGAATCCTGCCAAATCTCCAAAGCACACAAGTCTCTTCACCCCAAGTATAAATATCACCTTGTCATTGTACAATGACTTGCAATAAACCACCTAAGACTACACAAATTGGTACAAGATGGAGCTGAATATGTCCTGAAGGCAAAAAGGAAACCAGTCTTAAGCAGTAACCTAATATCACTGAAAATGACACCACAGTATAAGCAAAAGATGAGTGACTTTAGTAATTAGCTTAGTTAATAATGTCATTCTGAAGGACCCCAATGTGTGTCAGCCTAGGAGGAGATGAGGAGATATTGTTTTACCAGAGAAGTCTTGAGCCTACCTCTCCTGGACTTTTGCCTAGTGGCTCAGATATTTTCTACCCCACAGTACCTTTTTAGGAGAGTCAGTCTACTCAAGCTACCAACTAAGTAAACAAAAATTTAAATCTGGAGAAAATTAGTGTAGTACTGCTCAACTCTAGGCACTTAAATAAAAAATACCCTCTCTTAAGGCCTTCCTAATCCTAGAAAATGTGGATATTTATATGTCAATGAAACCTATTTCCAAAGCAGTGACAGTACTTCACTCTTACTTAGTTTCTTTGTCTGCCACTTGTTTAAGCCCAAATGTGTAGGTTATCTGTAACAGTGCTTCTGATGTGTCTGTTTTTATCTGAAATAGTATACCTGTAGGCTATCTGACCAATGACAATGACCTGAAACATCTTCATATCCTAATATCACTAAGCAATGCCTCATATCACATCCACATTAACTACTGAATCCTGTCCATGATACCAGCAAATCATGAAATAATCTTAATATATTACAGTCCTTGTCTATTAACCTAAGCACCATCTCTCTAGAGGACTTAACTACCAGTCCTTAAACTGGCATTCCTATTCTAATACCTATGTCTATATGTAAATCTCTCAATCAAAAAGTATCATTCCCACTAAAAGAATCAAAATGCTTATCTTGCCTTTACTAACACAACTCATGTCTGCTTCCTTCACAATGTCAATCATTCCCTGGTCATCTTAGATCTCATTGTTGTTTATACATCATAAAGTCATAGTACAGTTCAATGACTAACTTTTATCATTACAGACTGATGCCAGTTTCCTTATGAAGAACGATAACTTGAAATGATTCACCAGTCTCCTCAGCTCTTGATGTCCTATAGCTAATGCTGTCACATATATCCAATGTTTATAGAGTTCATGTTCGCACCTGTCACAAAAAAAACAATGGCAAGTTTAGAAAGAAATCCATCTTCTAGAACTCAACTATAAATAAACTCTACAATAAAAGAGGAGAAAAGGTCAATAGTCCTAACAAACAGAGCAAACACTCAGCATGATATAATCAATCTCAAAGGAATTAACAAACATACCTCTCAATCTCTTAGTGTAAGAAACCTGGACAAAGTCCAACAAAATGGAGAGGGTAAAGGCCCCAAAAAAAAAGGAACACATTTTAAATATTGTTCTTATAAACTTAGAAAGTTGCTAGAGTAACAGGGTTTGTTTTAACACAATTTTTCTAAAGGATTTGAAGTCTAAAACTCAAATGTATGTCATTATTTAGTGACTTCAGTTCTCAGATCATTCCAGTGATTAGCCAAAAAACACAAATGTTATGCGGAACAGAACAAAAATATGAGCCAAAAATCCGGACAGTCTGTAAAAATCTGGACAGTTGACAGGTATTTTAACAAGTCAGGAGCAAGAACAAATCTACAAACTAAAACTGCAATGTCAGTAAAGCATGACCGCAACACATTCTTTAATTGTGGAAGAACCACAAAAATACCAAACATTGCACCAAGCTCATTTCTAGTAGTATCACAGAATCAAGTGCTAAAGACACAGCTAACATCCTCACAAATAAATTCAGCTACAAAATCACCTCACTGTCATTTCCAGACTTCACAATACAAAATATCTAGTCTAAAACCACTCCAGAAGTCACGCTGACTAGGGTTGAAAACCCTTCTCTATGACCAAAATCACCAGCTCTCTGGATTCAGTTAGCATACCAGGCTATTCTATGGTCAGTATGAAACATTCCTTATCAAGCATCTTCCTTGAATTATTTGTCAAGACTCACTCCACTGGGCACATGACAGAAACATGTGGAACAACTGTAGTACTTTTCCTCCACGAGGTTGGCCCTTCTAGAGATCCTGTGAACTGCAGATCTAGTAGCCTTGACAACTTTATTTGCCAGGTGAAGAAACATATCATTGTGGACCTCATAAATAGGGAGATAGGGAAAGTACAGTTGTGTAAAATTTTACCATAACTATAGATGCCCTTTCCAACACTGTTGCAGTATTCCTAAGCTTCAGGATTCTCTCCCTCAGCAGTCCAATGTCCACCCAGTATACAATAGTCTACTGTCGCTTTAAGGTATGCTGTACATCACACTTATGCTCCTCACATAGTGTTGGGGATAAAGGTGAAGTCTGGATGTACCATCCTCAGAACTGATTTCCCCCCAATGATCACCTTCTTACAAGAAACACACATGAAAAATGAACATTGGGGCAATGATAGAAATAAAAATTGGATACAAGAAATGATTGTACCTGGGGATAACACAACCTCAAAGGGAACTGCTATTAAAATAAAAAAATCCAAGGAAAAATTCTGAATTACAACACAGATATTAAGGGAAGGTGGTGTTATTTTTTCTGCTCCTATCCACACTATGACAATCCTCTACTTTTCCTAAATGTTTATGGTCCATGTATACACCAAACAAACTTTATTCCTGAAATGTATAACCTATTTCATTACCTATTAATGGGACACCCAGATCACCACTATATCTTGGCTGGAGACTGGAATATGTTAATCAATCCATCAAATGATAGATCCTATGCTAACGAATAAACAATCATCACAAATCACTTCAGACCTAGAAGAATTAATAGCCGACTTTAATTTGATTGACCCACATAATATGCATCAATCAAGCAAAATAACAAGTAAATACACATATTACTCTGCATTTCATAAATCATGGGCAAGAATTGATTATTTCATGATATCTGATTTCTTAACAAGGTACAAAATCGAGTATAATATCGAACCTAGATCTATCTCTGATCACTCAAAAATCTCTATAGAAATAAACAACTCTAAACTTAATTATACCAATCAAAATTTTTCAAAATCTTCCCTAAATCCAAATTTAATTAACAAAAAAGAAGCTATACAAGAAATAGCTTATATTATCTCTCAATCAGAAGAAAATATCATAAAGAATGATATAACATATGATTTCCAATGGGCTGCAACTAAGGCAGTCATAAGAGGTGTAGTAATACAGAAAGTATCATTATATAAAAAACAAAATAGTAAAAGAGTAACAAACTTAGAAAACCAATTGAAACACATAGAGCTACAACATAAGTGTAACTTTTCTAAAGAATTAACAGCTGTACTAGATGTGTACCACATTCCGTATTCTCATGTAAGTAATGCATTTATTTTATTATTTATTTATTTTGTCACACATCTGACAATAAAATAAATAAATACGGCCGTCCCTGCTAGAATACAACTGGGCAGCTGTCTGTAAGGATCGCCACCAGTAGAAATATTTCTGTGCATAGGTTACAGCAGGAGCGGCTATGCTATTCAGTCATATTGCTCTACGGCAAATTGCTGCTGCAGCCATTTAGTATCAGCGATGTAGCTCACAAGGAAATGTCTTGCGAGCTACATGCTGGAACCCATTTCAGACCTATATATAAATAACTCCAAAACCATTCTTATCCACAAACCTAACTCAAACAAAACAAACTCGTGCAACTACAAGCCAATTGCTCTGATTAATGTCAACATCAAAATACTATCCTCAATATTAGCTAATAGAATCCAAAAAGCATTACCCTATCTGATATCTCTTGAGCAATTAGGCTTTATAAATCAAAGACAAGTAAGCGATAATACGCTTACTCTTTATGCAATAATTCAACTTTTGGTAAAAGACAATCATCCAAGGTACGCTTTGTCTCTAGATGCAATAAAAGCATTTGATCAGGTACATTTAACCTTTTTATATTAAATATTACAACAATTTAATATTCCTAAGGAATTTATAGATATTGTTAAATGCTTTATAAAAATGCTGCTACAATCCTTCATGTAAATAAATTAACCTCAAAACCAATTAAAATTATCAATGGAACAAGGCAAGGATGCCCTCTCTCCCCATACATACTTAATCTATACTTTGAACCATTAATGCTTCTTACAGATCAAAAAACCTATCATCGCATTCCAAGAATTCTTGATATTCATTTAAACTTCTCAGCATTTGCTGATGATATAAACATCTATTTCAAACTTCCCCATACTGATCTAGGGAAAATTATAAAATCTATTGAAATGTTTGCACAGGTATCAAATTATGAAATTAACCAAGTTAAGTTGGTTATATTTCCAATAAACCCTCTTGGACACAAGGAATTTTACTTTCCAGAAACTAAATTTGAAGTCAACTACTCATTGAAATATTTAGGAATCCAATTTGAGCATACACATAAAGAATTACTGAAAGAAAACTTGTATAAAACTTGGTCAACTATTGAGAAAGATATTTCAATATGGAAAAATAAGAAACTTTCCCTCCTTTCTAGATCAGCTATTATTAAAATGAATAAACTCCCAAGAATCCTATATCAGTTAACTGCCATAAACTTAATCATTCCAAAAAACTTTTTTTCTTAAAATGAAAACAGAACTTTCAAAATGCATATGGTATCCAAAAAGTATCAGAATAAGTTACAACAAACTTACCTTACCTAAAGGAAGGGGAAGAATCGGATTACCTGATTTTCAACTTTATCATGATGTTGTATGTGCTAACAGAAATATCCAAATAGCATATTACAACTACTCATATCATGACTGGTCCCCATTATGGGTTAAAATATGGTATCAACATGCATTTGCAAAAGATTAACCCTAGAGCCATTCCCTTCATTAATCAAAATAATATCAAAAACATTAAAATACATCCTCTGATTAAAAATAAAATAAAAATCTTTCAAAAATGTATTTCATCCTTGCATCTAGAAACCATTCTCGACCTCTTACAACCTATCCGCCTGAACCTAAACTTAAAATTAAATAATTGTATGCTCGACTTACACAAATATCCTGAAATAAAAATTATCACAGTACGGGAAATTCACCAAATGAGAGAAAATATGGTGGCTAATATTAGAGATAGTATAGGAGTATCAAAAAAATATGATATACTACTTAGACAAATAAATCTCCTAATCAAAACAAAACTATCTAACCTAAAAAATAAATGAACAAGACATCAGGACAACTCAAACAATCCTAAAAAATTCTATTGTACAAATCCAAAATGCTATCCACTGCCTACAAATTAATAATAACAATTAAATCCCAAAACTCACTCCTATTTTCTAATTACTGTGATGGGAAAAATAATAATATTACTCCAAAACAAAAGATTCAAGCTGTGGAACACACACTAAAGCTTACCCCATTCAGAAATCTAATCTATACTCAAATTATGATCAATAATAATGCATATTACACACCTGTCTTATTAAAAAAATTTAATCCCAGTTACTCGCCATACTGTCCATTCTGCCCATCAGTTTTGGCTGACACCTTGCACATTTTTTTGGAGTTGCAGAAACATCTATAAATTACGGTGCTCGCTAAGAACTAAATTGCAGAAAATAAGATAAGCAAGATCAACACTTTCCTGGGAAACTGCAATTCTTAATACAACTCCTGGAAATCTATCTAACTGGCACAACAATATCATGATCATGATGTGCGCACTAATAAAATTCTGCATAGTGAAGTGCTGAACAATTCACACAAATAAGAAAGAACCAAAGGAACTGCCACAATAAGTGGATCCAGGTTATGAGACAGACAAATAGAAAACTTCTTCCATTTGGATAAATAGGATTTTCTAGTATTGGGTTCCCTGGCCTCCTGCAGGACATTAAAAGTGTTTATGTGGAATGAAAATTCTATCACCCACAGTATCAGTTGAAGAGTGGACAGGTGGGGATGGATGAAAGATCCCTTGTCTTTTGTGAGTAGGTCCACTATGTCAGATAACCTGTGATGATTGCCCTTTGCTAAATGCAGAAAAAGATGGAACCAATGCTGTCTTGGCCAAAACAGAGTCACTAACAAGATTTTGGGAGTGGCCTGCAGAATTTTGAACAGGACATTTGGAATGAATGGAAGGGGAGGGAATGCATAAAGAAACATACTCTTTCAAGAAAAAGAGAGGGCATCCATCTCCCATATCAGAAGAACTGAAACTCTGGCACAAAATAGAGGAAGTTGTCTGTTCAGAGGGGAGGCAAATAGATCTACATGAGGAGTACCCCACCAATGGACAATGTCCAGAGACACATCCCTGTGAAGCATCCATTCATGGGATTGAGTTAAGGACCTGCACAGAGTGTCTGCCACAATGTTTTGACCTGAGGGAATGTAAACTGCCTGAAGAGTCACTTGATACTAGACAGCAAGATCCCATACCAGAAGTGCCAACTGGCAAAGAAGGTAAGATATTTTCCCCCATTTGTTTATATACCACATCACTGTAGTTTTGTCTTTAAAAACTTTGACAGGTCCTGGACAGAAAAGAAGATGAAAAGCCTGAACAGCCAGCAAAAGAGCCCTTATCTCTTTGACACTGATATGCTTCTTCTGCTGAAGAGGTGGCCACACTCCCTGTACCTTTAGCAAGCCTAAAACTACTCCTCATCTCACATCTGAAGCATCTGTGAACAGCTCCCAAAGAGCAGAATGAAAAGGGAGTCCTGGATTTAGGAACAACTGCTGGATCCTCCAGTGAAGTTCCTTCTTGAGACACAGAAGAATTGGAGCTACAAAGTTTAGAGGATGTGCATGTTGAGGCCAGACTGACTTTGGAAACCACTGAAACTTTCTCATGTGGAGTTTGGCCAGAGGGAACATAGGAATAGTGGATGCCATGAAACCCAAAGCTGTCAGAAACTCCCTGGCTATAATGGAGGCCAGAGCAAGAAGAGTTTGAAAGAATAAAATGAGAGTTAAGGCGTTAGGAGGAGGCATGGATGCCAGCATAGGGACAGTCTGAATCCTACAAACTAGAAAAACATGATCCAGAGAAGGAGTCAGAGAAGACTTTTTGAAGTTTATTGTGAACCCCAGGCTCTGACGAAGGGAAATGGCAAAACAAAGATTTTGCAACAGGGTCTCTGGAGAGGAGGCCTGAATCAGCAGGTCATCCAAGTAAGGAAATTCTTGTATCCCCTGAAGCCTGCAAAAAGCAATCACAGGAGTGAGTCATTTGGTGAATACCCTTTGGACAGTACAAAGGCTTAAGGGAAAAGCAGAGAACTGAAAAAACAGGATGCAACAGAGAAACACAAAATCTTCCTGAAAAGAGGATGGCTCAAAATATGGAAATAACCATCCTTGAGATCCATAGACACCATATAAGCTTGAGGAAGCAAAAGAGGGAACAGAGTCTGAAGGGACAACATTCAAAAAGTGTGCAACTTCAGAAAAGTGTTTAGATGAGAGAAGTCTAGAACTGGTCTCCAAGTACCCTCTTTTCTGGGAACTAGACACATTCTGGTGTAACCTCTTAAATAAATAAATAAGGTCTTGAAGTTCCTCTAGGAAAAAGTTAGTTGTTCCCAAGGAGGCTGAAGAATGCCCATAAAAGAGGGGTGAGATTTCCACACCATGAAATACCCCTGGTGAAAAATGAACAGAACCCAAGAATCCTGGGTAATCTCAAGTCAAACAGGAAGAGAGAGAGAAAGATGAAGAGAAAGAGGAACGTGGCTGGGAAAAGATGGATAGTCAGACAGCACCTGGTTTATCTGGAATGGAAGACTTTTGAGGCCCTGAAGTCTGAGTAGTCTTAGCAGAAGGAGCCTGTTTGCCACTCTTCTTGCCCTTAGTAGGAGGGCAAGATTGCCTGCAAACAAACACAAAAACTTCCTGAAAAGAGGATGGCTCAAAATATGGAGATAAGCATCCTTGAGATCCAGAGCTGAGTACAATCCCATTTAAAAAATCCTTCATCCTGGAGATTGTGTCCCCAAAAGAAATTTGTTCAAAGGGAGTATCAGGACTGTTTGATTCCTCTTCATCTGATCTATAGTCCAAAGGAGAAGGAATGTGGGGAAAATAAGCAAGGGATTCCTCATCAGAATCCACATCCTCCTCAGAGGAATCCTGTTCTCTGGGTCTCTTAAGGGGAGTAGAGGACCGGGGAGGGGCTGGAACAGAAACTCCCTGAAGAGGTTTTAATGCCATCAAAGCATTAAACAAATACTGAGTGAAGGCCTGTCACTCACTCTTTAGATCCCTAGGAGCAGGAGAGATAGGCATAGTTTTTTGTTTTTTCTTTAAGGGGATGTCTGCCCTGCAAAACTTAGAAGGCTCTGACCCAAGCTGGCATTTAATCACAGTAGCTGACACTTTTTCTCTAACTAAAATCTGAGGAACACCCCTAGGTCCTTCAGTAATAATCAACTGTGGTTCCCCCTGACCATCCAAAATGGATGTCTGCAAAGCCTCATTGGACATGCTAAAATTCAGATCTCTGCTGGCCTACAACCCAGTCCTGGCAGAAGAATCTGACAACAAAGCTGGGCAAACCTCCAGGTTCTCATTGACCTTGAAAGAAACATCTGTCAGAGGCTGGACAGAGGAAGATTCTGGTCTTGGTTTCTTAACCTTCTTCTTTCCTAATGGCTGACCCTCAGTGTGGGAAGTTCCTTCCATAGTACCCTGGGTGATAAACTTGAGACACTGATTCTCTAGATACAAAGCTGGGGAAGATAGCCCTACTAAGCATAGTCTTCAGTATGAAACCCTGACAAGTAAAGCAGGACTTGTGGTCATGAGAGGCACCTAGGCAAAATCAACACTTTCTGTGACGGTCTTTATGGGGAATTTGTCTCCTGCACTGGAATTTACCCTTCCTGGATGACATTAACCAAGAGAGGCAACTAAAAGTCAAGAAAAAAACAAAACCCCAATGCAGCACTTATCTGCAACAGCTCAGAGACCAGCAAACAGAATGTAGGCATTCAGACAGACAATTGAAAGGCATTCGGACTGGCTGCAAGGACATAGGCATTCAGACCAACCAACGATCGATAGATGTGTTTGGACTGACAGCAAAGAACTTCTGAATATGGTACATCCTGACATGATCTTTATGCCCTACCCTGGGTAAGGACCATATGTGTGACATACAGCATACCTTAAATCAACAGCAGGCTTTTGTATATTGGCTGGAAGTTGGGCTGTCGAGGTAGGGAATCCCAAAGGTTAAGAATACTCCAACCAGTGAATGGAAGGACATCTTACAATCCCTAGACCCTAACCATTTTTTAAATTATGCTTACTGAACTTAGTTGACTTTTTGAAAGAATCAAAGAAGCAGGGGATGAGGATAACTCCATGCACATATCCTACCTGAACTTAGCTAAGGCTTTGGACATAACATCCTACTATGGAACCATCAACAAAGTGGTGAAGCTCAATATAAATTTCCTATGTAACCCATTGGCTTTCAGAATGTCTCACTGGTAGATACCACTGTATAACAGCTAATGGTACACTGCCTTCCAAAACACTTGCCACCAGTGGCATACCCTTGTTTTCTGTTTTGGATCCACTTCAATTTGGCTTTTACTTGGATGTCAGAAATAACATTGTAGCCCTCTGACTGACTTAATTTCACAGACAATTGCAAGCCTAAACCTTCTCCGGCTCACATGACAACACTTGGATTCTCCAAGAGGGACAAAGTTGTGGTATCAGTATCATCATCTAAAACTGAACACGTAAAAATGTGTCCCCTGTCCACATTGGTAGATAGGAACTTTTACACATATATAGCTTAACCAACACCCGCAGGAACTTTTACACATATATGACTTAACCAACACCCCTCTTAAAATAGGGACTGACCTTAGGCAAACAGGAAACCTTCATAGATAATGAGCTCTGCTTTGACCACCATGTTTCTGCAATCATTAGGAAAACCTTCTACATCACCCATCTGATTACTCTGGACATCTACTCTTCATTAAAACAAGTTATAATTCAACTCTAATAATGCCTGATCAGACCTATATTAGAATACAATGCACTTCTCTGTATGTACCTGTTCAATCATTTAGCCCAACTTAAATAAAAAAAAAAAAAAAAAAAAATCTCACAAAAGTAATCTTGGGTATGAGCTCACTGTGATACCCAGCGAATGTTAAAGATTGCTTTCTTATCTCCATTCCCACTACACTCCTACATGTCGATCTACACGTGGCTAACCAAGCTGTAAACAGCCCCTCCTACTTGAGCAAGTCCAAATTTACAAGGCTAGTAGTTGTACAAGAAGATGATCAATGGACCAAATTCTGTATTGCTACATAAATAGGGCTTGATGGCATGACAGCCATCCCTGACAAATAAATACAGCAGTACTGCAACAAGCTCCCTTTTCTGTAAAGTAACATATATTACTCTTAGAAAAATGGATGGGAAACCAAAAATTTGTCCCAGGTCTAGCTTCCCTGTCCCTCATGGACAGGGGAATTAACTAGTTAGTTGCACCCACAAAACTGCTGTATCTAGGCTTCAGAAGGCTAAACTTATCTAACTAACAGAAATTATAAACCTATGAATCTGTAATGTTCCCTTTGAAAAATCTTTGTCAAGACACATAGCCCAGTTTCAAAAGACCTCTGCAATTTATTCTGTAACTTGTTCTGAATGACTGGAAATCATTTTGCTATTCTTAGTCTTTCACATGCTCATGCATTGTGATTTGTGCTTGGCTTTTAGGACCATGAAGGAACTCATACTGTCTGGCATGCTACATATATGTAAAACTGATTGTACTATCAATATGTGACCAAGGGATCTTATATCTATGCCACAATATTAATAGAATCTGCTGGTGAGATGGAGATATCTCCCAAAGGTTCTCCTACCTATGCAGCAGACTCCAATTCCATGCCAAGCAACCACTGAAGACTGGATGGGGATCCATAAATTTACAAAATGGCTGCCCATTAATTCACTATAGACAGACAAAACTAATATTTGGTACTCAGTGACAAGGCTCCAAATATAAACCTATGGAGCTAATTTAAAGATAAGATATAAACATATGTTCGTGTGTGTGTGTGTGTGTCTGCATATGTAGATATATATATATATATATATATATATATATATATATATATATATATATATATATATATATATATATATATATATATATATATATATATATATATATATATATATATATATATATATATATATATATATATATATATATATATATATATATACATATATATATATATATATATATATATATTTATATATGTATATATATGTAAAGAGAGAGAGATATGGGTTTATGCCAGATGATCTAGATTTTGGAAACTTGAACATGATATGGTCAAGACCATATGTTTGATTTATCGATATCTTGAAGCATTTGTATGGAGATTACAGTGCAGTGAGGATCAGGGAATTTACCCTTTTCCCCACTGTATGTGTGATCTCAGATTAGGTAAATGTGGTGTGCAGGGTGGCTTGCCCTCTGCAAAACTGTAGATTTTTTTTGTTTTGTTTGAGTTTTCAGAAAGTTGAACATATTGTCTTAACCATATGATGTTCTGACATAAACATATATATATATATATATATATCTATGTATATATATATATATATATATATATGTGTGTGTGCGTGTCTGAGTCCCCTTCAGTAGATCAAACTTTTATAAGTTCGAACCACATATGGCCGAGATCATATGTTCAAACTTGTAAAAGTCAGATCTGACTGAATGGAGATCTCCGTACAGAGCGGAAAGGGAAGATTTCCCATTTCCGCAATGTAGTGCGATCTCGGAGTTGGTATATTTAAGTAAGGGGGTGCAGGGGGTGCAGTGGGTCATAGCCCCCCTGCTATTGACCTTTAGTTTTGTGTTTTTTGGTTTTATGTGGTTTTACGTCAGTGTTCGAACTTTTATGAGTTCGAACATATGGTCTCGGCCATATGTGGTTCGAACTAGTAAAAGTCCGATCTACTGAAGTAGATCCATATATATATATATATATATATATATATATATATATATATATATATATATATATATATAGACACACACACACACACACACACACACACACACACACACACACACACACACACACACACGTGATAGAACAAAAAAGAAAGAATTGCAAAACACTGAAGAGAGACTTACAAAACATTAATTGCTGCTTTCTCTCTAAAAAAAGCTCTAAATCAGTCACGCCTGCTACAAAACCAAGTTCACGACTATTTGTGATAGTAGTATTGTTATGGAAAAAGGTTTTATTAATGTAATGTGTTGGTTTAGGATTAAGGGCATGAGTAAGGTTAGTGTAAGAAGACATGAATAAGGTGGTGTGTGTGGGGGGGGCTGCTAACCCTCTTCCTGCTACTGACCCTATACATTACATTACTAAAAACCCTTTCCCCAACATTACCACACAAACACACAAAATGTACAACAATGAAACTGTCCCCTCACCTAACCCTTTATCTAACTCTTACCGTGAACACCTGCATATGCAACCAGCTGCTACGACCTCTTGCACATCTTCACAACTACCACTTTTTCATTCAAATATTAATTTTTTCCTGAATGCTTCTGTTTACCTATACTATACAAAACTAAATTCAACCATATATGATTTTTCCAAATGAGTATTCACTCATTTGTGCATTCTCTTTTTACACTGACAAAAACATTTTCAACCAAATGGCTATTCAAAGTTTTGAGTTATAACCATAGATAAGATAGGTAGTTAGACAGGTCAATTGATCCCTGGGCCCCTGTCATTTAACTGAATGCTCATTTAACTGAATCACAACTGACAGAAATCTCTAGAAGTGTATAGATAGTAAATACTGGTGTAATTTCTGATTATAGCAGTTATCAAGGAAGTAAGTCCAGAATAGTATATGTGGATTGCCAGTGGCCACCATTCTGTTGCATCCCAGACCTGTAGATGTTTGTGCACCACTCCCGATTCATTGTGTGAATTGCTTTTTTTCCTCCATGGTTGTGTGACAGCAGAGTTGGTATATATAAATAATGGGGTGGGTATCAATTATAATTCAGTAAAATGAGTTTTCAGTCATTTGTGGTCAGTATTTTGCGATCCAGTCAAATGAGCTTTCAGTCATATGATATGCATCAATATATATATGTATATATATATATATATATATATATAGAGAGAGAGAGAGAGAGAGAAAGAGAGAGAGAGGGAGAGAGAGATAAACATGGGAACCAGCCCTTTAATCAAACATTTGGAATATTGAATATTTGTAATGCCAGCACAAGAAACTGAATAGTCCTTTCATCATAGAATGCTGACATCATTTAATTTATTTACTGACTTGCTTGCTTTTGTTTACCATGAAAGTCTGTCAGGGAAATGAAATGCTCATTTTCAGCAGTGGTCCTGAGAGAAAAGCTCCAAAACAAGGACAGAAATACATTTTGACAATTCAAAAGAAAAATGGTCAACAATTACTATTTACAAAGTACTTCAATGCAATCAGTCAACAAGCATTATTTATAAACTATATCAGATTAAGGAAATGCTTATTTTCAAGATACTGTGACTAGAATCAAAAATACTTTATTAATGCAACTTGTACACTTGTATAGTTTCTATAGTGGCCAGAGTTAGGATTGCATATTTCAAACTATAGGTGTGATACAGTTGCATAGTTTATTAGTTGTCAGGTGATATTTTAGGGTGGATTTAAATTGCTGCAGATTATTTAAAAGCCTGATGTGGTTTGGAAGTTTGCTGCATACCTCTGCGAGGACGGCAATGATTAGCGAATCACCATACTAATTATTAGATTTATTTACAAAAGTTACTTTTAGTCCTAAGGAATACTGTGGGAGGTCGTAGTACAGCAGGGAACAGGAATTTGTCTTTTTCCCACTCTTTTGTGATCAAAGAGGTCAATCTTTTTTGATCGATCAGTTTCACTTCTCTATTTTCTTTTTTTACTATAGGCAGAATACACACAAGCACACACACACACACACACACACACACACACACACACACACACACACACACACACACATATATATATGTGTGTATGTGTATGTATACTAGCATATCCATAGTATATGGGTTTATAATATTTCTAAAAAAAACACACACACAAAGCTACATATCTAGCTTTACAAATACACATAGCTGGAGTTAGGTTAATTTACACAAAAACACACATACTGCATTATCGGATGCATGACTAATAGGTAGGCAGATGAACAGATTGTCAGATACTGCGGATTCCTGTACCATATTGCTGTGCAGGGGATAGTATTCTCACAGATATGGAATGCATGCTGCTTTGTGTGGTGTAAGTGTTTGTGTGAAATGGAAATAGTTTTAATATACTCCCTTATTCTTTATTGTTTCTATACCTTTAGTTTTCCATTTGTATTATTCCGCAAGTACTGAATTTGTATGCACCTTATGCATTGCTGGCTAAATCATGATTCTTTGTTTTGCACTGAACAATAACAATGTTAACATTTCTTTACATCATTAGAAATTACTTTGTACCATTCAGTAAGTGCTGCCTGTGTATGCCTGCCAAGGTTTGGGTCATAAACTGGCAAGATGGCATCTACATTTATTGTTGAATAAAAATGTGTTATGTAACTATAAAGCATTGTACACTGGGAAAAGAACATAAAAAGAGCATGGTGAACTGAGAATTGTTTCAGCAAAAATAATGTTCAAAGGGATACCATACAATATAGCAGATGCTATTTTCAAAAGTAACTTCAGGGATTGTGTCATTAAATGCTGAATATATTTCTGTGTGAGCTTTAGGTTATAAACCAACAAGTTCAATTATTCTTTTTTCACTAGCTATACAAGGCTTATGATAATGCAAGGTTTCTGCAAAGATAGCTTTCAATTGCATTAATAGCAATGGCAAAGCAGGAGATGAATAATGCAACTTCTCAAGCAGAATTTAGAGAAGCTGAACCTCTGAATACTAATGGATCCACAAAAAATAAATTACCTTATATTCTTAGAGAGTTTATACATTTGTTTATTCTTAGTAAGACACTTTTACAATGAGAACATATATTACATGAAGAGCAGGCTCTGAGTTTGAAGGCAGAAGCTAGCCATACATTTAATGTGAGTTTAGCTATGAAAAACAGACTAAATGACAAAGGATGCAATGAATAAATTTAGTTATAAGGTATATTCCTATGCCAGGACACATATTCATAGGTTCATAGGTAGGTACTAGGCTATTGGCCCTAGGGCCTATATAAGCCTAGCCAAAGGTACCCTGGCTTTCGCTACCCAAGAAAATTATTTTCCTGTGCCACTGTCGAGCAGAGCCACAGAAGTGATCCCCGGGGTGAATTTCTCCCATCCAGTCATCAAGATTTTTCTTGAAGAGTGCTAATGAGGAGCTTTGTTTGATATAGATAGGTAGTTTGTTCCAGAGTAGGGGAAGTCTCTGGGACAGGAGTCTATCCCTCCAGCATGTTCTGTTTATTGTGGTGACGAGGTTTAGGTCCCTAGAGCATGTAGCTCATAGGGATTGGGATTTCTTTAAGTGGAGCATGTCTAAAAGCTCTGGGTTTGACATAGCTTTGTGTGTTAGGCAGAGATCGCCTCTGAGTAGGCGATATGCAATGGAATAAAGCTGCAGTTTTTTGAGACAGTCTGCATAGGGCATCTCTTTGAGGCCAGTAATCCTCTTTGTGAGGTATTTCTGTGGCCTTTCCAGCTGTTGTAGATGTCTTGTGAGGTACATACCAAAAGAGGCATTGTACTCTATAATGGGTCTAATGAGTGACGAGCAGAGGGGTACAATGACCTCTTTTTTCCTGGATGAGAAACCTTTTGTGATGAGGTGTGCCACGTAGAAGGATTTCCTGACTACTGTGACAATGTGATTATCAAAGGAGAGACTACTGTCCACCTGTGTCCCAAGGTCTCTTATCACACTTTTGGTGTTAAGTAGACTACCACCTATGTGGTTGTTCATGGGTGCTGAGTTTTTACCAAAAGGGATGAAAATGCAGTTTTTGGCATTGAGCTTGAGGCCATGGCTTATACACCAGGCATCTGTCTCAGCGAGGCCCTTTTGTAGAATGTCCACATTGGAGTTTTGATTATGGCTCCTAGTTTGCAGTCGTCTGCGAACTTCATTAGTGAAAGACCTTCTGTGTTGGCCTGTACTTCAGAGAAGTAGATACCAAACAGGAGAGGACCCAGGACTGAACCCTGTGGTACTCCACTTGTCACTGGTCTGAAGTTGGATTTGCAGTCTGCTACTTTCACAGTATGGGTTCTGTCAGTGAGCCAGTTGGCAACCCATCTTGTGACATAGGGATTTATCCCTAGTTTAGTGAGTTTATCTATAATTCCAGAGTGGGGGGTGGTGTTGAAAGCCTTGGCGAGATCTAGATAGGCTGTGCGAACCACCTTACCCTCATCTACGGCTTTGGTGACTGCTTCAAAGAAGTCTATCAGGTTTAGGAGGCATGATCTGCCATTTACAAACCTGAACTGGGTGGGGTCCTGAGTTTGGAGATTACCAATGTCATTGTTTATAAGTTCCATGATCATACATTCCATAGCCTTGCAGAACAGCCTCATTAGGCTAATGGAGCGGTAGTTTCTGGGGTCTGTGGTGGCTCCCCCTTTGTGGAGTGGGATAACGGTCACTGTGCACAATTCAGTGGTCACATAGCCTGAGGAGAGGCTATGATTGAACATGGTGCTTAGGTGGGGTGCCAGTTCATTCTGTAGTTCATGTAGAACACAGCCTGGGATGTCGCCAGGTCCCATGGATGCTGTGTTCTTGGCTTTGAATAGTGTGTTTTTTTACCACTCACCAATAAAAGATTTTTGGTTAGTCCAGCATTATTTTATTACTCTGAGTGGTATTATAGTGACCACATCATTTTGCATTTTATAACATGAAGTGGGAATCAGATCATTAGTAGTCATTAACAGAAAATGCTCGCCAGCTAAGCCTCCCATATATACATGCGAATAATGGTCAAACTGATTTCCTCATCTGTTTTGAAGAAATACGTTGTTAACTGCCAAACAGTGCATAAAATAATAACAATTTAATGATGAGAATGGTCTTTTAATCAGTGTGTCTATTCTTCTGAACAATGTATTTATAGATGAAGTAAAATGAAAGAATAATATCCACTGATTTGGCAGTCAGTGATAGGTAAACTTCTGACATCTAATAAACTATAAAAAAATGTGATGTGCAGATTTATCCTAGAAAGGACAAATTGCCCTTAATAAAGATATATCTAGCCTAATCATAATGCTCATAATCATATGTAAGCCTTCTAAACAGTACTCATTGACTACTGTCTGACTAATACTCTACTGTGCTTGTCAAGAAAGAATCCCATTTGATTCTATTACTTCATTACTTTTAACATATTTAAATTAACTTAATGGAATTGGTTCTTAGTTTGACTAAAAACTGATCCTTTATGGACACTTTTCAGCACAGTGAATGACAGAACTGTGGGCAAATTTAGCATATGTGAAGGCAAATATCTGGTACTGAATATAACATCTTTTCTTCATTCGGCAACATTTCCAAGGAGAAGTTTGTGGTAATTATGGTGAATATGGAGAGCAAGTCTCTGTCTATATCCTACTTTGAATCCATTTCCTAGGTTAAACTGGTCTGGCTTTGAGCCACTGAAGAGGAAGCTGGAAAGCATAAGATCATACATAAGCCTCAGGGCATCAACAGAATTTCCTCAATATCCAAAAAAAATTGTATAATAAATTAACAGTACTATTATCACATTTATTGACTAAATCCCCTTTTAGTGAATGTTTTGGGGGTGTTATTCAAAAAACTCATGGGATTTACTGGATAGAATACAACAAATGCCATTTTCCACTGATGATGGTTTTGTCACTACAGATATTTGTAATTTATTTACTGTGATTCCCCAAAACCTCAGTCTCATTTGGTTTAGAGACATTATAGATGACAAATCATCACTTGATAATGGTATTGTTTATTTATTATGTACTCTGATTAATGTTCTGTTACAGGGTAACTATTTTACATTTGAGGTAAAATATTTTATACAGGTATCAGAAGTAGTGATGGAGGCCGCATATGCCCCTATTTTTGCTAACCTAGTTGTTGGTAATTGGAAATGAATACTTATTGAAAATAGTGCACAGCAAAAATATCTTTTCTCTTTTTAGATGATATTTTTAGCATTTGGAGTGGTGACCAGATTCATTTATAGGAGTTTTATGACTTTATTCAAAATATAACTGAATTTTTAAAATGTATATTTACAGCAGAAAAGGTCGGTATTAACATTTTGGATGCATCTGTATATACAACTTGTGAGAATACCAGAATTTCATCAAATATTTTAGGAAAGCAAAATGTTCAAATCATTATATTAATTTTTAGTGTGCCCATTGTTTGACTCAGAAGAGGGGTAGCACATCTTTCTAGAATGATTTTGTATTATACTATATATATTAATGAATGTTCTAAATTAAAAAGTATAGTTATGGATAGGGGTTATCTAGTCCCCCTTTTAAATGATGGAGTTCAAGAATTTTTATCCAAAAGAACTGAGAAAGCATAATGTGCAATATCTGATATAGCTGGTACTACCAATATCCCCATGTCTATGACTCTGTACCATTCAATCAAAAGAACGGATGTAAAACATTTATGGAAAGGAAGTGAGAGCTGGTGTTTGAACAACTCTGTGCAAAATTTTTAGTGTTTCCTGTGTTTACTGATAAATCAAGCTATAATATTGATAGTATTTTATATTACACTGGTATTAAGCTCAGTAAAATGCTTTTCATGTCCAAGTGTGGGGCTTGCAAATACTGCAGGTTCAGTTTGGAGATAACTAATATTATTGTAGTAGACTATCCCAGGGTTATTTCATGCCTAGGGAGATTCAGTTGTACAAACAATTATGTAATTTAGATTGCTGTTTACAACTCTTGTTCTGCATATTATGTGGGCAAAACTGAGAGAAGACTGCAACATATTTATGAGCATGCACTGGCATTAAGGAAATGGTGCATTATTTAAACATTCTTTGTTGTGTATTAATTTTAGAAAGTTTGATTTTTTTTTTATAATTTATAGAATAAATAAAGACGTTATCAATTATTTCCTTGTAGGGCAGTGATTGGGAGACTACATTGCTATCTAGGGAATTAATATGGCGGAATAACTGAATTCCATGGTATATGCAAGTTTAAATGAATGTGTTTCAAGGTAATCATTTTTATATATATTGTAGAGATAGTATTATTAATACAAACAGAAACATCAGAAAGATGATATTAAACAATGTGTAGTGCCGTTGCATTGTATTTCTATTTTAGTAGTCAGTTTCACTGGAATGAACCCTTCAGCTTTTAAAGCAGTTTATTGAAATACACACTCACATCAGAAACTAATCAGAAAATGAGGAACATGAAAAGATGTTAATGCTTGCTTAAATACTGACAATACACTACTTTGGCAGTTGAAAACTCTAGGTCTAGTATAAATTGTATTCTAAAGAAGAAATGCAACTGTTGTTAGTAAGAAATCAATGTCAGTGTGGCTTCTGTGTGATAAAAAATAGTGATACCTCCTATGTTCATTTTTTTTTTCATTTAATTGCAATTGTATGACTGCATATTATGTATAAGTAGGGCAGGTGTTAAAGACCAAGTACCCCCCCCCTTCTCCATGTGATCCAGGGAAGCTTCCCCTGCAAAACAATTTAAAAAATTTTTTTTTTTGAGTTAAGTTTTGAGCTGGCTGGTTTTACTTGGGTGAAGCTTCAAGAAACAGAAACTCAACAAAATGTGAAGTACTTAACATAGGCACTTGCAAAAAATATTGTGAAAAGGGGCTACCTTTAAATTAGAATGTATGTTAAAGTGTTTCTAAAGTATTTATTCTTTACATATGTCTACCAGTAAAAAAATACATTTTCTTTTATGTTTTACTTTTCATTTCAAAACCGCTTTCTATAATAGCATGCTATGGGTTACTCAGAATTAGACACATAAGAATCTGATCTGAAAACCCAGATCATATAAAGATATTGAAGATTATTTGAATGCCTATAACATAATGCTTCAAGTAACTGAAGATTTCTCTGATGCATAAACTGTATTCTGAAGCAAAGGAGTAAAGTGAAAATTCTGTCTAGTATGAAACTGTACCTTTCTCACATTTCTATTTTCATATAACAGTGGTTCTGTGTAGTGTTACAAAAATACAATAAAGGTGCAGTCATACCTCAAAACATTAAAACTGAAATGTACATTACCCAAAAATCACAGGGATGACTCTGAACAAATAACATTATAAAAGCTACATCATTTTTACATGGGGGAGAGTCTGCTCCTCAAATGCTCTACAACCATGATTTCTAAATTTCTAAATATACTACATCCAAGGTCACATGAACTTGAAAATAAGACAACTTTTAAAAATAACTCACCTCTTTCCTTTTCTGCAGGCCTTGTTACCTCAGAGAACCACATTCCAGCACAAATAATAAACTAATTCTTAATTGAATAAAACATTGACAAAACAATCACACAGTTACCACAATTTATGAATTGACAAACCATCATTCAATTAACACATTGGAAACCATCTCTACAACATTAATAATGAAACCTTTTTAAGTTACATAGCAAGAGAAAGATTCACTTCATACAATCACTACCTAAAACCACTCATCATACTAGTATAATCACAAAAGATCACAATTTCATCTCAAGTACATGCATTCACATAAAATATGTAAGTGACAAAACAAATAAGCACTTTTACAGCAGGGGCACAACTTCCTGCAGCCCCATATTCTCAACCCTAAGAAAACTAAGCTCTTACTCTTCATCCCAAAAAACCTCATCAATCTCAAAACTCATTTTCCATCCTATCAAGCAACAGCACTATCATTACTGCTGAACCTAGCACTAAACTGCTAGGAGTCATTATAGACGATCAGCTTAAATTTGATCTCAAAGTCACTACCTCTATAAAAAAGACTCACCAGAAACTTGGACTCCTTTACCGTAACAAAAGGCATTTAACCAATACAGCCAGAATAACTCCCTCCATGCATTTCTTCTTCCCACACTTCTCTATAGCTGTCAATTATACACAAATCTTAACACCACACTCTTAACTAAATTGAAACTACCTATAATAAGGTTGCTAGATTTGCTGCAAACCAAACTTACAAGTCACACCATTGCCTATCACTTAAACAATTGGACTGGCTCGAATTCCCTCATTTGCTGCTACTACATCAACTGCAAACTATCCACTCCATCCTCTATCTACCATCTTTCTGCCCTAGCCTTCTATCTATTATATCTAAATATTCCCCATCCAGGACACTAAGTATCTCAGACCAGGACTTCCTACAGATCTATAAACCCAAAACCAAAACAGGGTGTTTACTCTATAACTATAACCCTGCTGCAACCTGGAACCAACTACCCATAGAAATTAGGTCCCTTGACCAAACTAAGCATTTCAAACTAGCCACTCGGAGATACCAAACAAATAAATGGTCCTGCTACTGTAGTCATCCTCCCTGAAACTACCCTACCTTAGCTTCTGTTCCTCCTCCCTCCATTCTCTTCCACTGTCTGGCTTAATAAACATCTACCCCTCTGTCTCTGTGTTTAACCACTTCATCTACTTACTATTCCTTCAGTACCTATACTGTATATAACCACTTAGGTGTTATGAACACTGCATTCCTTTCATGACGTGGTACCTACGTTTTTGCGGTATGATTTCTGACATTGTACCCAACTGTCTTCTGTATGATTTATTGTAAATGTTATCTCTTTAACTATTTGTTTAGCTGCAAATGAAAATGTCTTAATTGATTGCAAGTAAAATGTAAATACTCACTGTGGAGCTTTTCTCCTCGGGTCTCCACTGAAAACAAGCTAAACGTTCAGCTGTAGTAACCCGGTTAACGGATGTAAAATAATAATAATAATAATATGAAAGCAAACTCCACGCTCCCTCAGACTTTAGTACTGTGATTCTCCAGTCACTGTGCCTTGGACAAGCACCAATCACTGACAGGTAATGCAAACTCTTTCTCCAGAGAGCTCTGACCTCAGGCCACCTAGAGCATGCGAACAATGTAAAGCTAGCTGTACAAAGGAGTAAACATAAAAACTCTAAGGAAATGCCAAACTGAGCTAGATTACTCATGCAAATAATACTCAAGCTCAAGAAAATGAGGAAGGAAAGATAGGCTTGGCATACCTCGTAACTTCTTAATGCAAGAAATCTGGACAAAGTCTAAAATAAGGGGTGGACGAAGGCCTAAAAAGAGGGGCACGTGTCCATGGAGGAGTGGTCTCAGCCCTGAAACTAGTAGCTTATTGGCCACTCTGGGTCAATTCCTATCTCTTTCAGTTTCCCTGCTTTAGAACCCGCATTTGTGCTGTTTTGCACGATTTTGCGCATAGCGCAGCATCGGGCAGCACCGCTTAAACGGGTTTAAACTATTCCCGGCTCCACAAAGTCTGCTCTTCATTTTTTCCCTTAGAACTGATCTAAATCTCAAAGTAAGCACTCTCTTTTCATTTTAAAGCCCTGCAGTTGCTCGTATAAGTAATCTTATAAGTAAGCACTAATAAACTAAAGCACTACACCCTCTTATACTCCCTTTAAGTACTTGGTTCCCTATTGGTCCTTTTTGATCAGTCAAAAAGTAGTTCCTTATACTATTCTGGCATGTCCAAAAGTCAGTTTCGGGTTTACTCTCCAGTCCAGTTGGTGAATCTGGGAATCTTGACGCAATGTTACAACTGCCTTATGTACAAAGACCACCCTCTCCTCCTCCCAACAAGCTCAAATATATGTGAGAGATGCAACTATATAGCCAAACTTGAGGCTGAGCTCTCTCAACCCAATACTGGCGCAGTCAGTCAGGAGGAGAAGGTAACCACACACACCACAAATCCAGTCTCACATAGACCTATCGCAACAGAAAACCAAACACATAAACACACAAAAACATACTCAGAGGTCTAAATAAAAATCTGCCCAAGCAGCAGAGACCTCCAAAGCAGACATCCAAGCAACTGCTACCCCACAACAATACCCACGTATCACATAGTTTACAAAGTCAGTGTGCCACACAGTCACAGCCCTTAAGGCTAAACAACACACCTAATACACTTGTAACAGGTGACTCTATTGTCAGACACACTGACGTCCCACTCACCAGGCTGAACAAGGAGAAGGTTACTGTAAGCTACCTGTCGGGTGCCAGGATCCGCCACATAACACAAGCACTCAGGTCACTCCAAAGCAAGTACAAATATGACTCTGTCATTGTCCATGCTGGTGTGAATGACCTCAGACGTACCTCCCTGGACTACAAGAAAAGAGACATAGAGGAGCTCTCTGATCATGTAGCCCAGGCCGGCATGACCCTGACCTTGAGTAGCATCTTACCCTCACCAAGAATGATGCCACAGTATAAAGACAAAATGATCAATTTTAACAATTGGCTAAAGTTTGGTGTCATTCAAAGGGGATCCAGTGTCTGTCAGGCTGGGATGACATGCTCGACAAGCCACGTTGCTTCGCTAGGGACGGCTTGCACCTGTCACCGCTGGGCTTTCGAATACTGGCTAAGGCTCTTGCCACCCCCATAGTGCCTTTTTTAGGCAAGGCTCAAAAGACAAACCCACCTCCATAGACAACACAAAGAAAAAGAAACTAAGGGTAATGCTGCTCAAAGCCAGAAGTCTAAACCTCAAGATGCACACACTCGAGGCTCTCCTCAGTATGGAGAATATCGATATCTGTGCAGTAACAGAAACCTGGTTCAAGGCTCCCGAGAGCACCCCAGCACTACCAGGTTATACCTCATACCATGCTTTTCGGCCCCAAAACTTGGACCGAACCACAAAAGGAGGGGGAGTATCCATATTAATCAAAGATACCCACACCTCCAGGTTAGTGGCACTGCATGAAGCATCGGAGACCATCCATGTGCAACTAACAGTGGGAAAAACTGCCTTTCAGTTTGTAGCCTGCTACAGACCACCCTCCCAAACTCAGGAACCCCCACTTGGCTTTCCTGAGAACTCTGGGGAATATGAAGGTCTCTCCAAACACCATTATATTGGGTGACTTCAACTACCCAAACATAGACTGGGAGCACTACTCAAGCCCCAACACCCTCGCCCAACGGTTCCTAGAATTTATAAACTCAAATGCTATGGAACAACTGGTCACCACTCCCACAAGAGGGGAAAACATATTGGACCTGATCATCACCAACATGGGGACTCTATGTTCCATACCAGAGGTATACCCCTCATTGGTAAGATCTGACCATAAATTAATCTCACTGGACATCCATATCCCATCCCCACCCCCAGCCAAGGAAACCATGGTGAAGAACTTCTCAAAAGCAAACTTCACACTTCTCAAAACCGAGGTGGAATCCTTCAAAGCCCCCAGGCCAGTGGAAAATATGGCCCAAACCGCAGAATCCTTTACAAACGCTTTCTATGGTCACCTACAGGAATGCATGGATCATGCTATCCCAAATAAAACTAAGACTCATTCCTCCAAAGGCAGGAGACCTGTCTGGTGGACCGCAGCCATAAATAATCTATACAACAGAAGGAGGAAGCTACTACATGATAGAGCAAAATCCCAAAAAGGGAAGGCATCTCTGATCAGTACTAGCAAGAAACTACGATCCCTCATAAAATCATCTAAGGTCAGCTTCGAAAGAAACATTGCACAAGATGCTAAAGATAATTACAAGACCTTCTTTAGTTATGTCAGGAACCTGGGTGGCAACTCCCAGATATGCTCTGAGTTAGTTCAAAATGACAAAAAATACACTGAACCCACAGACATTGCCAACATCCTGGCAAACAGGTTCAGTGAAAACTTCTCCCCCCTTCCCCCCCAAAAGAGTAAATGTCTATCCCAACATAGTGTAGCCTCCCTGACATCACAGATGCACAGGTGAGAGCTGCCCTCTCCAAAGCAAAAAACACAGCATCAATGGGACCAGACGGTGTCCCGGGCTGCATCTTACACGAACTCCAAGAAGAACTGAACCCTCACATAAAGTCTCTATTCAATCTCAGCCTTACTACAGGATATGTACCCAAGGAATGGCGCACAGCAACAGTGGTCCCACTCCACAAAGGTGGTGCCACAACGGACCCTGGAAACTATCGCCCTATAAGCCTGACTAGCCTGGTCTGCAAAGCTATGGAGCGTATCATCATGAAACTCATAAACAAATACATTGGGAACCTCCAAACACTGGATCCTACCCAATTCGGCTTTGTTAAGGGCAGATCTTGCCTCTTGAACCTGGTTGACTTCTTTGAAACAGTCACCAAGGCCATAGATGAAGGGAAGTTAGTCCACACAGCCTACCTGGACCTCGCAAAAGCCTTCGACACAATACCCCACTCGGGCATCATACATAAGCTCACCAGCTTAAATATCAACCCTTATGTCACAAGATGGGTTGCAAACTGGCTCAGGGATAGAACCCACATGGTCAGAATTGCAGGTGCCATGTCAGACTCTAAACCAGTTACAAGTGGCGTCCCACAAGGCTCAGTCCTGGGACCTCTCTTGTTCGGTATATATTTCTCTGAGGTACAGGCTAACATGGGAGTACTATGCCTGACCAAGCTCACAGATGACTGCAAACTGGGTGCCATAATCAACTCACCGACTGACACAAGCATCCTTCAAAAGAGTCTCACAGAGACGGATAACTGGTGCCAGAGCCATGGCCTAAAGCTAAATGCCAAAAAGTGCATAGTCATCCCCTTTGGGAAAAACAAAGTGCCCACAAATTACCACATAGGTGGCAATCCATTAAGTACGGAAGAAGTAATTAGGGATTTGGGGATCCAAGTAGATAGCAATCTCTCCTTTGACAATCATGTTGCCAAAGTGGTTAGAAAGACCTTCTATATAGCCCACCTTATCACGAAAGGGTTCACATCTAGATCAAGAGAGGTCATTGTGCCCCTCTACTCATCACTCATCAGGCCCATAATTGAATACAATGCCCCATTTGGGATGTACCTTACCTGACACCTGCAGCAACTGGAAAGACCTCAAAAGTACCTCACCAAGAGGATCAAGGGACTCAAACAGATGCCCTATGCAGTTAGGCTAAAGAAACTCCAGCTCTACTCAGTTGCTTACCGCCTACTCAGAGGCGATCTGTGCCTGACGTATAAAGCCATGTCCAACCCAGAATTAATGGACATACTCCACCTCAGGAAATCCAAATTCCTTAGAGCTACATGCTTCAGGGACTTAACCTCAGCACAGAAATAAATAGGACATGCTGGAGGGACATATTCATATTCCAGAGGCTCCCCTCACTCTGGAACAAAATCCCAATCCATGTTAGGCAGAGTCCCTCAATGACCCTCTTCAAGAGAAATCTTGACGAGTGGATGGGAGATCATAGGTTTACCCCTGGGATCTCTTCTGTGTCCCTACTAGACAGAGGCTCAGTAAACTAACCTCAAAAGGGCTATCTTCTGTGACCTACTATACAGAGGCACAGTCAACTAATCTAAAAGGGTGGCGAAAGCCAAACACACTCTGGCTAGGCTTATAAATGCCCTAGGGCAGATAGCCTAGTATCAACCTATGAACCTATGAACCTAAATATTGCTCTTATAAACTTAGAAAGATGTTAAAATAACAGGATTGGTGCTTACATATATCTTCTGAAGGATATGAAGTCTGAAAATCAAATATATATAATTTTTTGGTCATTATTTAGTGACTTCGGTCCATGGTGATTTACCAGAAAACCACAAATTTTAATGATAAACAGGCCAAATATTTGAGGCAAAAATCTGGCCATTTTGCAAAATTCTGTACAGTTGAGAGGTATGGCTTGCCATGAGAAGGGGGACTCATTTAAAGAGTTATAGTATTTTTTTTTATGGCACACAAGTATATGCATAACATGTGCATGTCTTACTGTATCGTAAGTTCTACTGCTGCAATTTTTTTTCTATTTGCTCATCTCCTGGTACCTGCTGACCACTTTGTGGCCAGTTATGTCCATCTGTACCTCCTTCACCAGGGTGAGATTTAACTGTGAGAGGAAGCCATCGGGCATTTCCTGTTTAGTCTTAATTTCATATCCCTTGACATCTGGAATATATACTCATAGGCATAAAGAGTGTGAAATGCCCCCCTTCAGCGTGAGGTCATGTGCACTTTGTTATATGAAGAATCCACACCTTTTGGGAAGAATATTGTCAAAAGGACCTTGACAGAAGGTAAGTGCACATCCACGGTCTGTCTGCTGCAATCAATTCTCCTGCAGGGTCTGGCACCGAAGCAAATGAGACCACCCCCAAATGGATGAGCTGCACAATCCATTCATTTTCATCCTCTCCTTCTCAGTTACAGTTCGACCAATGCATGGCCCTCTCTACTCCCAATAAGTTGCTAAACTCTGAAATAGTATCACCACACAAATAAAACTCTCTGACAAACTCCATAGTTTTAAATCACTGCTTAAACAACATCTTAAACAAGCCTGGTCCTGCACAAGCTCATCACAAGTTTAAGCCTTTGTTTTCACCATGCAATACTCTCCTTAAAAATAATAGTCTCAAACTCTCACTGAAATGGTAAAACAATTTTTATATATAACTGCTGCCTGTACAATCCATTAAGTTGCATCGGGGCTTTCTCTTTAGTAACTTCCACCTCTATACAATCTTAGAATGTATAAATGTAACTACTGTTTGTGTATAAATGTAAATAGGAATGTAACTAGTATGTGTTTAACTGGAACTTAGTATAATGTAATGTAAGCAAATTGAGGTTTTTTTCTCAGGGCCTCTGCTGAAAATGGGTATTGCCCAGTCGGACTTTCCCATTAAACAAAGACACATGCATAAATAAATAAACTACTTATACTTGGGTCATATGGATTATAGTCAGGGATTGATACCTCTATGTCATGAAACCCAGCTAATTGCTACTATTTTAACTTCTTCAATATATTATTCATACATTTTAAAAGCAGACTACATTTTTAGTACAAATCCATCTTTTATTTTTGACTTGTACATCTGATCTCTCCATCCTTTGCTATGTTTCTACATTTTATCCAAAAAAAAAAAGAGAGAAAATAGCTTTATAACTGTATACAGCACTTAATCACCCTTTATACTCTAAGGAGCTGCAACAACAATGATATTATATAACTGATGCAAAGTTGTTTGATTTCCAAAATTGGTTCTTAGTTACAATATGTCAATTTTATACTCAAAATTTGTGAAAGATTTTAAAAGTAAAACTGGAATTAATGGCAACAGTTCATGATTATCTGTTGTACACTAAAAATGAATATGTACTGGCACGTGAATAAAAGCTAGACAGGTTGTGATTACTGCTTTCCTGTTTCTTAAAATCTATTTGAGAAACTAATTAGCACCAAATATTATCAGCGAGAAAACAGCATTCTGTTTACCAAGGATGTGTGAACAAGTAGTTGTATAGGACAAACTACCTCACATTTTTACCCCTATCACTCTATCAGTCTTTTAAGTGACAGGTATTTGATTTTACAAAAGGTCATTTGTCTGTGTTTCAGAAGTTGTCACTGTAATTATTGAATTTAAAAAAGGAAGATTTCAAGGTATATGCAGTTGTTTAACCTCTTGAACTTGTCAAGCTGACTTTTACTCTGCAGCAAAATGAAATAGTTATGACAAGGAAAACATTAACATACCAAATTCATGAGATACAGGAAGATATTAAAACTCATTCTAAACTTCAATAATATTCATTATATTTGCCCGAGTGCCAGCGTGTTGTAAGTATATAATACAGTTTGACAGGGCACAGTAACTTAATGGTTTAATTTATAGAAGGAATACATTTTCAGTAGTTTTATCACAATTAGTTGAGGGGAAAATGTGATGGATTCATCTGAAGTTATACTTTTAGACCAGTCGTAAACTGTTAATCTAACAATTTTGAATCAAGTGATACATATAAGTCTTATAAAATGACAACTGCTATGGTATGCAACACCAAAAGTCATTGCAATTTAGACTGACAGTGTGTGTGAAGGAGAGAGAGAAAGAGAAGCTGATCATTTTACATATTATGCAAGGCAAGTAAATGATTAAGTAAAAATAAGTCCTGTAAATCATTCAATTATGTGTCATTTATAGCAATGTAGAGGTGACAGCAAGTCGTATAATCTTCTCTTTCATGCATACAATAAAACTGAAAGCTCAAGAGAAATTATATTCAAATGCTGGAAATAAGATTTACTTTGGCAGAAAAATGTAATGGTCATCTTGAAGCAAAACATACTACAAACCATATCTATTATTTATTTATTTATTTGCATATGTTAAAAAGACTGTCCAGCTGGGCAAACCATTTCCTTTCAAAAGGCTGAATGGCATGGGACAGATGTTTGCATTGCATTATACATGTTAGGTAATTAAATAGAAGGGGGAGTAATATACAGACCATATTTGTTTTTTAGTATTATAGAACTGATGCTTAAACTGCCTGTGTTTAATGTTCTGCCATTATATCTCCGCATTTGTAACTTAGAGGAGCATGGTTAAGAATATAAGCAGACAAATGCAAAGGAAATAAAACAGAGATGTTTATATGGTAAACATCTAACATTCCTAGTGTTGGGCGGAAGTACTATCTCCACTGACTACCCTTGTAGTGGTTAAGTATAACAAGGAGAGGGATATGCAAGTAAAATTGCCATAACAATAGATGTTCACATGATCACTGCTACAGTACTCTTAGCTATATGGTTTACATTCTGCCAAGGATATAACAGCTGCCAGTTTACAAAGCATCAGAGCACCTTCCATGCAACCAAAGCATCAGTCAGCTCGAGCTGAGCTTACTAAAAAGACAGGTTTGGGTGCCAAGCCCTTTAGAGCTTTCATGCCAGCAGAGAGAGGGAGACTGAGCCCTGAAGGAACAAAGCTAAGAAAAACAAAAAGTAGTTATTCAAACCCTGGCATAGAAAACACACCACAGAAACAAGAGGGATGGATGGAGGGAGGGAGTTTTAACTGCAGCAGTGATCATTCAAACATCTACTGTTATGGTAAGTTTACTTAAACAACTGTACTATATTCATAACATTGATCACTGCTGCAGCAGCCTTAGTGATATGGGTAGATTACCCTAGCTTACTACATTTGAGAAGTGGAAGGGGAATGGTCCACGAACCCCTGAAGAATGGTTCTAGCAAAGCCTGATCCAGACCTAGTGAAGGAATCAAGTATATAATGCCTTGTAAATGTATATACAGATGACCAAGTTGCTGCTTTTACAATACATCTGGAATACACTCCTTTCCAAAAGGTCATAGATGATGCCAAGGCCCTGGTATAGTAGGCCTTGACCTTGCATGGAATATTTTTGCTGTGATGAGTACCAGAAAAGTAGGGTTGGACAACCATTTGGAAGTATTCTGTTTTGACACAGGTGGTCCCATCTTCTAACCTTCACAAGAAATGAACAATTGATCTGAAGAATTGAAAGATTTAGTTCTATCAAGATAGTACCTCAGTTGTCTGTGGGCATCCTAGGTATGAAGTATCCTTTCTCCCTCATTTTTAGGTTCAAGAAAGAAAACTGGGAGGTTAATTGTTTAGTTTAAAGTATACCTGAATACCACTTTAGGCATAAAAGAAGGATTAGTTCTCAAAGAAACCCTGTTTCTGTGGAAAAGGAGATAGGTTTGACTCACCATAAGAACTTGCAAACTCAGATAAGCTTCTTGCAGAGGTCAGGGCTGTCAGTAAACTTGTTTTCCATGTTAAGAATTTCAAGTCAGCCAGGTTAGCTAGTTCAAATGGAACAAGTCTTAGCTTCTTTAAAATAAAATATGATTCCAAGGAGGGGGCACTGGATTTCTTGGAGGTCTCTTATGCAAAACCCCTTTCAAAACATTTTGATATGAAAATACATTGAAAGAGAAGGATCCATAGGCAGACATGCTGAAATCACTGATAAATGAGCCTGGAGATGGACAAGTAAGAAAGACCATAGCATAGTAACTCACACAAATATTGTAAAACCAGAGAAAAACTAGCCCTGAATGGTGCTGGTTATATTGTTTGCACCAACTAAAAAAACTTTCCATTTGCTAATATGTGATTTTCAAGTATCAGGTTTCTTTCCCCTGTTAGCACCTGCTGCATAATCTCAGTAAACAGGAAGTTTAGTCAGCTGAAGCTGATAGGGGTCAGGGTGTGTCAGACATCCTTGATCTTGTGTGAGTAGATCTATTCTGTGAGGGATCTTGCTGTAACTGCCACTGAACATTTCCAAAAGAAGGGGGAACCACTCTTTCCTTGACCAGAAGGGATTCACCACATTGATCTTGGGAGATTCCTTCTGAATCTTCAGATATAACCCTAGATATCAGTTGAAAGGGTGAAAAGCATACAGAAACCTTCCTTTTCAAGGAAAAGAAAAGGCTTCTGCCTTCCAGGCCTTCTTGTATAGAGTCCTTGAGCAATATCTTACCAGCTAATTGTTCAGACAGGAGGCAAAAGGTCTACTTGGACTCCATACAGATGGATCAAATCTTGGAAAACACTGATCTAGCCTACATTCATGAGAGGCTGCCCTGGTCTTCTTCAGCTTGTCTGCCACACAATGTTGCTTTGACAGAATGTAGGATTCCTGTAGAAAGAGATTGTGCTGTAAAGCTATATCCCAAACTAACATGGCTGGTCTACAGTTGGGGTACTACCTGGTTCTCTGTTGCTTGTTGCTGTACCATGTGATTGTGGTATTGTCTGTAACAATTTGAAAAGGTGCCAGGGACCAAAGATGATTCAGAGAGTATTGAATGCCTTGATCAGGACAAACATCTCTTTTATATTTATGTGCTTGCATCTGTCCTTGGTTACTTACCAACCTTGCACTTTAATCTCTCCTGAAACTGCTCTCCAAGGAAAGTCCAAGGCATCTGTGGTGACTGACTGCTTTGGAACAGGGAGGGAGAAGGGTAGACCTGGATTTAGAGAAATGTACTGTGTCCACCAAATGATTTCCCTTCTGATAACCACCAGCATTGGGATTTGAAAAGACAAAGGATGTTGGTGCTGGGACCAAAGAGTCTTCAAATACCATTGCATCTTTATCATGAGAATGATACATGCCATGAGACCCAGATCCTGAGATATTCCCTCACAGTTACTGAAATCTGAGTGGAAACAGATCTACATATAGATTTATTCTTTCCTGTGGAAGAAAAGCTCTTTGAATTGAGATATCTAGCTGATACCTCAGGAATATAATCATGTGCAAAGGCGCAAAAAAAAAACACACACTTTTGAAATTTCTATTGAAGTCCGAGCTTTTGTAAGATATTTCTCACCCAAGACAGAAACTCCTGACACTTTGAAAAATACTCTGCAAACACAAGCAAGTCATCTGAATATGGACACTGGAGATATCTGTAGCCTGCAATAAGCTATAACTGGAGCTAGACACTTTGTGAAAACTCTTGGTGTCGTGGATAGTCCAACGGATAAGTCAGAGAACTAATACTATGAGCCAGACACACAAAACCTTAGAAAATGTCTGGCATCTGGAGATGAGTATGTGATGCCGAGCATCTCCTAAATCTAGTGTTAGCATGAAACTTAAATGAGGAAGAAGAGGTAACAGTTTATGAAGTGACAGCCTTTGAACCTGACCACCATCCTAAACAGGTTTAGGAAAGAAAGATCCAGAATTGGGATCCAAACATCTTGTTTCTTTGGCACTAAAAACATCCTTAAATAAAAACTTTTCCCAACTTGGGAAGGAGGAACTGAGTCTATGACTTCCTGGGAGAGCACATGTTGAAGGATGGGGGGAAATAAAGGAGTCTCATCTGGAGAATAAGGAAATATACCCTGGAAAAAGGGATTTATTCCCACTGTCATTAGTAACCTAGATGTTGGACATGCTACACTTAAAGAAATCCCAATCACTCAGAGCCACATGCTCCAGGGATGTAAACTTTGTCTTTACAATGAACAAAACATGCTGGAGGGATATGTTCCTGACCCAGAGACACCCCATACTCTGGAATAGACTGCCCATACATGTCAAGCAGAGTGCCTCCTTGGCCCTCTTCAAAAGGAACCTTGACGATTGGATGGGAGATAGGAAATTCACCCCGGGTATTACGCCAGTCACCCTGCTAGACAGGGGTCCAGGGAAGTAAATATTGTGGGAAGAAATATCCAAGGAATTGTTATGGCTAGACTTGTATACGCCCTAGGGCTGATAGCATAGTACCAACCTATGAACCTATGAACCTATGACCTTCAAAACCCATTTGTCTAAGACTATCTGTTGCCAAAGAGAAAAGTGGAGATTCAGACTTTCCAGAAGGAAAAAAGGGCTGCCAAGGGAGGAGGAGGTTAAGGTCCCTGAAATAGTCATTCCCAGTTGTTACTCTATCCTTGGTTTTGAGGGAGCTCCTGAATTATTTCTGGAACTCCCTGCCATTTCTTCTTTAGACATCTATTTACCAGCATTTTGTTGACAATGTGTACATAGCGTTTTTACCAAAACTACATGAGGGGATAGAGAATCCCTTAGAAAATGTGGAAAAGGTAGGCTGAAAAGTATTAGAGATTCCCTGAATCAGCTTACCTCTTCCATTACCAAGATAAGGAAAATAGCAGACCTCTCCCTTAAAGTTGACCAGCGACCAGAGTCCAGCAGATAATACAATAAAAAAGTGCAGGTCAACACCACGATAAATAAAACGAACCTTTATTGACAGAATATAAGCGCTTTCGCGTGCTTGCAACTGCACGCTTCTTCAGATGAATGTAATACCATAGTGAGACCCTTCACTATATATACAACAAACTGTAATTACTAAATATAATAATTAGTCTAATTATTCAATTAAATTATCTGAAATGCACATCCGCTTAAAGCAGTAAGACCAGGCTAACATAGATACAATATATAGCAGTTGTCTCTTGTCACAGATCATTATATTTATCTGATCTATTGATCAATTACCACTATACATAATCTAAGCGACCACATAGTCGTGCTGTTCCATTCATGTTAAAGCTTCTAACTGTCTAGATACCTACATTTAATTAACTAAACATTAGCACAAATATAACAAACACCTGTGACATATCTAAAAATAAATGAATGAGTTTCCAGCAATATTGAAAAAGATTATATATATTATTGATTCCTACTACATAAAATTTTTCCAATTGGAATTGTTAAAAGACAACAAATATATACATAATGTTTACTCCAAATGTATTAATAAGTACACATATGTAATTAATCAATAAAATATATGTTATGAAAAAATTTTTTATATATATAAAAAACACATATTAAAATACATATTAAAAAACACATATAGATGAATGTATATCAGTTTCACCAATCAACTATACTGAATGTATTCATTGATAATTAATACATATGATATACAACATCCTATAGATATCATTATTAAATTTCACTGGCTAAAGTCAATATGCTTAAATAGTCATAAATAAATCTGTGAAATGTGACTATAAATATATATACAAAAGTATATCAGATATATATATATATAAATATGTAAAAAATGTATGTAAACAATCTAAGATAAGATATAATATTTATGCATATAGATAGTGTATATAAATATTCATAATACCATATAGGTGCTTAATTTTCCATGATATTTATTTAGCAATCTGACTGAAATAACTGTCAGTATAAAATAAATTTTTTATATATATAGCAATAACAATGTAAACAACAAGCTAAATAAAAGTCATAGTTAATGATGTTCATATGAAGTTAATACTATGTTATATGAGAAGATATGTATGTATACAAATATGTGTTTATGTATACAAATATGTGTTTATATACAGGTAATTATATTATTTTATTATTATTGTTATGATTCTGAGTATTATTACATTATGTATATATTTGTTGTCTTTTAACAATTCCAATTGGAAAAATTTTATGTAGTAGGAATCAATAATATATATAATCTTTTTCAGTATTGCTGCAAACTCATTCATTTATTTTTAGATATGTCACAGGTGTTTGTTATATTTGTGCTAACGTTTAGTTAAATAAATGTAGGTATCTAGACAGTTAGAAGCTTTAACATGAATGGAACAGCACGACTATGTGGTCACTTAGATTATGTATAGTGGTAATTGACCAATAGATCAGATAAATATAATGATCTGTGACAAGAGACAACTGCTATGTATTGTATCTATGTTAGCCTGGTCTTACCGCTTTAAGCGGATGTGCATTTCAGATAATTTAATTGAATAATTAGACTAATTATTATATTTAGTAATTACAGTTTGTTGTATATATAGTGAAGGGTCTCACTATGGTATTACATTCATCTGAAGAAGCGTGCAGTTGCAAGCACACAAAAGCGCTTATATTCTGTCAATAAAGGTTCGTTTTATTTATCGTGGTGTTGACCTGCACTTTTTTATTGTATTACCTCTTCCATTACACTTTTTGATAACCTCTGCAGTAAAGCAGCCAAAAACTAAATCTCTGTCCAAAGGAGAATTTCAAATCTCAGTTTTCACATCATCTGAGAATGTAGCCAGGTAAACATCCTAAAATAATACCAGTGGCCAGATCTCTGGAAGAAGTATCAACTGAATCATACACACACCATATACAATATACAATGAGTAGTGACTTGTTCAATAGAAGTAGCTAAATTATTTAAAAGAGAGTTTTGCTCACAGGAAAAAACTGCAGACAAAACCTTCCCCATACTTTCACAATTGGTCAGAATAAACTTTAACATATGAGCCTGACAATTCAAAATTCTGAAAATCAAATTTGCAGAAGCATATAAGTTTTCCTATACTTATCAATAATCTTCCCATCCTTGTCAGAAAGAGCAGGATTGGAATTAACCAAATATTTAGTTGCAGCAGGATTAAGTAAAGCAATAGCTGCTGGGTCAGGTTTCAGAATGGTGTATAACAACTTAGAAGATATAGAAACTTTATACATTCATTCTGTCTGCCTTTTTTGGGGATAGCAAGCTGACTATCAGAAAAATTGGAGGCAGTGACACACACATCCTTTAGAGCTGAGAGATTAAGGGAAATAGATGAAGGTTATTTAAATCCCTTCTGTAACAACTCATAGTATTTTCTGAAGAACTGAGAAATCTCAGTGTTCTCCCACTGAAAAAACTGGCAGATTGTAGAAATACTCTCAGGGAAAGAGAAACCCCCATAGGGATAATTGGAAAATGAGCTCTCCTCTGAGTCTGAATACAGAATCTTGAATCTCTTCAGGAAAAGAGATACCCCTCTTTCTTTTACCAGAAACCACTTTACAAGATGGACCAATAGATTTAATTAAACTCTTAGCCAGACCCAGTAACTACTCCTGTCTAAAGACATTGACGAACAGTAGACATATGCTTAGTTTTCTGTTTCTTTTTGACAGGAAAAATTGAGTCAATGGTGTTTTTAATGACAGCAGCAGCTTCCCCAAGGATGGACACAACATTCTGACTAAACCCCTCAATGGGCTAATAAGAGTGGCTCTCCCTTGCCCACAGAGGAGACCCCAAGAACAGCAAAGGACTTCACTGACCCTGGTCCATAATGGCTGTAAGTGCTACACCAGAAGGATCCGGAGTCGAAGATGAGAGGTCTGAGGCACAACCAACAGGACATAGCAGAGTCACTCACCAGTGGCAGAGGCAAATTGCTAGCCTGCTCTATTGGCAAAAACTTTTTGCTTAACTTTTTCTTTTTGTCGGCAGAAGGACTGACCATGGAATTGGTAGTTTGCTCCATGGTCAAGTGGAAAATAGTGCCTCTTTCCCAGGGAAAACAAGCAGCAAGTGCCAATAAAATTTTAAAGTATTTGAAAGTCACTTTTTTCAGACAAAAAACACATTAAAAACATTTTAAAATACTTAGTCATACACACAAAGCAAAATAAGCACAAATGTTTCACAGAAAAAATGTTTTCAGCTGCTTTAAATAACTTTTAAACTCAAAGAAAAAAGTAAACTCCCATTTTAAAAGTACAATTTTATGATAGTCCATTAAAAGATATTAAAACACAAACTCCTAGCTTAAAAATAATGTTCCTAAACAGGAAAGTACAATAAAACAACAATTTTAAAATGTGGACAGTTTTTTTCCCTAAAGTTTTAATGTTCTAGTGTCAACAAATCCTTGCTGCATAAAACAATTAATGAAATTAAAATATTAGTATATAAAAAATGGAGTCAGTGTATGTCAGATGCATAGGTTTGTAAAATGAGTCTGTGTTATTTGTTTTAAGGATATACACGTTCTGCTTGCTTGTAGTAGAAAAATATCATCTGCATACAACACTAACAAAGATTTGCAATGTCTGGGCCCTTCACCTGAGATACTTGCCTTTTATATTTTGCCTGTGGAGCTGAAGTACAAGTAAACTGGAGAGGAGTCAGAAGCTTTTAGTCTAAAAGCTGTATGTCTGATCCACCTTGATGCTACTTGAAAGTAAGGGACTGATTATTTTATACCCACGTTCCTTTAACTTCTTGAATATCAAGCAAATTTGTCCTTAACTGAGTTTGTAATTCTCATAGCTCCCTAAGCAAGGCTTCTAATTTTTCCTTAGAACTTCTTATGGTGTCTTTGGTGTAGACAGTAAGAAAGCAGGCCAAGCCCCCCTTGAAAAATTTGTATTCTATTAAATGGTTGAATGTTTGATTTATATTGAAATGAGGATACCATATATCATCTGAAAAATGCACTGGAAAAGGTTGATAACAGCATAACTCCATTTCAGAAATACTAAACACCACAGAATATATGGTAAATGCAATTTTTGAGGTCAAAAGATGAGATAGCTGATTTTAGTTCTGACTTTTGCTGATGTGTCTGAAAGCTAAGTGTCTGATCTAACTATATGCCAAGGTATTTGAGTTCTTTCAATAGGATTGTTGAACTGGTCCTTGATTTCAAGAGAGGTGGGACATTTAAGCAGCCTTTTCCTTGTTCAAAAAATCATGGACTTATTTTTTTGGGGTTCAGTGTGAGCTTTGTTATGGGCAAGCCAGTTATTTAGTTCAAGTAGATGAACTTGAATTTTATTTTGGATATTTTTGGGTTTCTAACTGTATCTGAGAAAGACCATGTTATTGGTATATGGGATATTTTGCAGGTGAGATAAATCCAGAGGCACTTTGTTAATGAATATTTAGGCAAGGAGAGGTGCAAGAATTAAAGCCCAAGGGGCACTGGAGTGGGTGGGTGTTTCTTTTGTTGGGCACTGGAGTGGGTGGCTGTTTCTTTTGTTATAGAGCAGAACCAATTTTGACTCTAAGGGATGTTTGCTAGATAGGTCTTAAACAACACTGCTGTTTAATGACTGATTCCAATGTTGAGTAAGTGAGACAAGTTTATGGGATGATCAGCTGTATGAAATGCTAGGTTAAAGTCAATGAAAACAGCCCCATTAAGCTGCCTCCAACCAAACTAAGCAATAATTCATCAGTGTCCCAAGATCTGTTATGGTACTCCTTTCTGCCAGAAGCCATAGTGCCTGTTGAACTGAAGGGGATATTTTTGTAGATATATTGTCAGTAGGATGTATATGATTTTCTCCATAATTTTTTAGAGTGGTAAGTATTGAAATTGGATGATAATGATTGGTAGTAGTGGGTTTAGGTTCTTTTGGCACTGGTTTGATTAGTACTGGCTTCCAGATAGAGAGCATGTGTATTAAGTGAGACAGAAGTTACAAATGTAGAGAAAAGGATGGTGATACAGAGTCTGCAACTATATAAGAAAAGAGGCAGAGGTTGTCTATGCTTGTGAGAGCATCAAAGTGAATTTCTTCTAGGGGTGATATGCTTGGTAGGTTTTATTGAAGTAAAAAGGTGGAAGGCAGTCTGGTGGGTTGGGATTGGTCTAGGGGTTAAAATAAGTACTGGAGTTTTTGGATGGGAGGATAGTAAATTCCTTGAGAAGTCAGCTGCTGAGAAATTGCCAGGTGAGCCTTGTCCTGAAGTTTTATTGGCTGAATCATGGTATAGTAATCTGTTAATTTCTTGCCAGAATCTTTATGAAGACTACTCTGGTTTTTTTTGTATTTAAATGTTCAGCTGAATGTTTTAAAATGGTTCTGAAGAAGTCTCATATTATAGGGATGAAGGCGCTTAACCATTTATGTTTCTTATGCATTTTGTTTTTGTCTGAGATTAAACAGTACATTTTTTATTCCCTTTGGATTCATCAAGGTTATTTTGGTACCATTTTTGACTATTATATGGGCTTTCAACATAATATTTATATTCAAACATTTAAGCTGATTTTTTTATGTTGTTTGACACTACCAGAGCCTTGGTTGGTTTACTGGCTTTGAGTCAGTGATTGAAGAGGTAAGCTGTCTTCAGTTTGTAAAAGGAAAAAAAATGCGTATCCACTAGTCAACCTTAACAATTTAAAATTGTCTGTTTTGGCTTGGTCCAGCGATTTAATATACTCAGTCCAGGGATCTAAATGTCCTTGTTGACAAAAACAGAATTGTGCAGAGAGACAAATGTATCTCACAGATGATACCACTGCTGTGGAAGACATTCCCTATCCACATAAAACAATGTTCATCCCCATCTGTATTCAAGTGTAACTTGAATATATGGAAAGGAAATAAGAAATTTATTCCAGGGCTGTCTCTTACTCTTCTAATGAACAGAGGCAGCCAATAAGTGATATATAACATGCTTGGGAACTCATAAATATCTATGGTATCATTCCAGTTATTATCACTATGTGCAACATGAACCTAGTACATGAATTGATAAAAGTAATTAGAACAACATTCTGGTTAGGAAATGTGGTTAGTCTTAAAATGATGGCATGCAAGGCCAGTTAACAAGCTACAAAGAACCCACAGCCCAAACGTTTAGTATGCATACCAAAGTCAATGATGTGGAAAATAACAGGAGGAAAAATTATAAAGTATAGCTTTTCTCCAGGTGAAAGAATGCAGCTTATCCATTAACAGTGCATTGCTTGTACTGCCCAATTACTTTCAGACTGCAGTCAATAAATGGATCAGGGTGAGTATAGTAGTTGCTTAGTTATTTTTTTATATGAAAACAACTGCAGCTATCTTCTGAATGAATACGGGTGCTTCAAATGTACTTTGGTCAGTATGGCAGAGTGAACGCATAGTGAGTGCTGCTTTTACTGAATTTAAGTCCAGTCATTTTTGAAGTGGACATAGTTATAGGTGTTGTCTTCTTAAAGATAGGTGAATATAGGAGAGTGAGAACTGACTGAAGTGACCTTAACCCAGAGTGATTATCAAATATTCAAGCTTCCAGTCTGAATAAAGATATTTAAGTGTGTTTATATGTTAAGTGCATACCTGCATCATGCCACAAGAGATGCTACACATTGCTTTCATAATACCATAAAGTACCAAATTATCTAACTCACTTGCTCATATTTCCACTAGTTACGCCAGCACAGAATAATACTGTCTGACTCTTAACTGAGAGGAGATATCATTCAGGTTGCCAGGAAGGGAATTTGGCCATACACCTTACCACATCTATTTTCAGCTTGCACAAAAGGAGAGTTTGTCCATCCTTATGTCCTTAGAGTATAGATTCACCCCTTCAGGCCCAAAACACTTGTATTTCAAGTGGACCCTAATTGTCTCCACTTCAGAAAGCTATCCATGATTGATTGATTGATTGATTGATTGATTGATTGATTGATTGGTTGACATTTTATTACCAAAGAAATTCCAACTGGGTAGGTACCCATTTTTAACTAAAGCCTGGGGAGAAAAGCTCCAAAGTATTACAAAAACATTTTAAGAACAATAATTTTACAACCTTTAAAATAATACATAAACATTTACAGTTATAAAAAAATGAGACATAATATGGAAATATTGATTAAGAACAGATACAACTTACAACACAATGATTTAATATTTTAAGATGTTTAGCCAGTTTATAGAGAAATTAAAGATATGTTAGTGTAATATAAACAGGAATTGCAATATGAATTGAGAAAAAATGGGTTATGGCATGTTTAAAAAGAGACCCAGGAGAAGAGAGAAAATGGTTGAGGTATGGAAGTGAGTGAAGAAGGTAAAGTAAGGAGGTGTAAGGTATGAATAGGTACCTGTTCATATTTAAGGATATAGTTTATCCTGGGGTTGTACAAGAAGAAAGACAGATTTTGGTTAGGAAATCTTTCATAATGTTTTTAAGGACTGGACAAAGGGTATTGACCTGACTGATACAGGTAAGGAGATCAAGGCCTTAGCAATATGGTATGACTACAAACAATGCTCAGCAGATTTGACATGTTTGTGGATGGAGAGGAGTTTTTGGTCATTGGATCAGAGTGACTGATTGGGAAGAGAGTTTTGTATAATGGTATTTAGTGCTGGACAAGCAGACAAATGCTGGATAATTTTACAGGTGGTAAGAAGATGTGTATGTGGTAGTTGATGGGAAAGTTCTAACCAATTTAAGCTTTTTAGTGCTATACATAAAACAGTGAGGAGTGGAGGTAAATAGTGTCAAGTGTAGCTTTAGTTATATTGGTGAAAAAGTTTTCCATCCCATAAAGCATCCTCAGTTTTTGGTGAGTTATATATATAGATAGATATAGATATATGTGAGTGTGTGTGTGTGCGTGTGTGTGTGTGTGTGTGTGCGTGTGTGTGTGTGTGTGTGTGTGTGCGTGTGTGTGTGTGTGTGTGTGTGTGTGTGTGTGTGTGTGTGTGTGTGTGTGCGTGTGTGTGTGTGTGTGTGTGTGTGTGTGTGCGCTAGTGCACGTGCAATTTTGCATATGCAGGTCAAATTTAAGATTATCATGCATTGTCAGCCCTAATAAGTTGCTATAAAATGTGACTTCAAAAGTTGTATTATTAAGAAACAGGATTTTAAATTTTGTTTTTTTTTTTCATGAAAGAGGGATTTGAGGGGAAAAAGTAGTTCTTTTTTTTTCAATTTTGGTGTGTGTTGAGTATAAGTTGTGAGTTACAAAGCCATGTTTCAATGATGGTTAAGGCTTCCTGGGTAATATTTTGGAAATGTGCCAGGTTGGCAGAAGTGCATGCAATTGTGGAATCACATGTGTATTGTATTAGGGAAGCCTGTTGTGTACATGTGTGGAGGGTGTTAATGGGAATGCTAAAGAGCAGGGGACCAAAGATAATGCCTCGTGGTACACGGGTGGTGACTGGGAGGTAAAGAGAGAGGGTAGAGTGCCATTTTAATGACTGGTAGCCATTGCACAGGTGCCTTTTGAACTATAGAAGGGTAGGTTGAGATAGGCGTAGTGTGATCATCTGAAGTAGAAGTTTGCTGTGACAAACTATGTTGAAGACTTTAGACAAGTCTAGAAATAAGGAGGAAACAATTTTGCCATTATCTCTAACTTTATTGACAGCATCTATAAAGATTAGAAATGCACTATGGGCGGAACCGAAGTTGTATTGCTTAGGGGAGATAGTTTGGCAATTGTTTTTGAATACATTTTTCAAGTATTTTGAAGAGGAGGGATAAGATTGCTACAGGTCTAAAGTTAGTAATGTGTTGAATTTCCTCCTTTGTGTACAGGGATAATATGTGATTTTTTTTTTTCACAGAGATGGCATGTGGAATTCATGGATTGAGCTCATATATAATGATTATACCATATAGACAATGCTATCAGCTGATATTTTAAGGTACTCTCTTGGAAGGTCATCAGCTGAAGTAGGGCATGGCTTGAATTTGTTTAAGAGTAGTTTTATATAGGATGTGGGCTAAGGTTTGATAGTGAAAGTGAATGTGATGATATGTAGCTGTTGGTTAGGGTTTGGAATGGATGTTGTAGGGGATTCCTTGGTTTGTGATGCTATACTATCTATAAAATAAGAGTTGAATTCTATTGTAGTTTTGAGGGGTCAGTTCTTGGGACAGGGGTTAGGGATGAAGTTTGTTTGGGATGTAAGATTTCTTTAACAGCTGAGCAGACTTTTTAGGGTTAAGTTTACTATTGTTCTGCAAGTTGCTATAGTATTTTTTTGTTTTGTTTTCAATTATTTATTTTTAGTATGTTTGCAGATCATTGTAAAGTTTTTTCAGACATTGTGGTTTCAGTTATTACAGTGAGCAATCAGTTTATAACCAGTACAAAACAATTAACAAGGGGGCACAACGTGCATTAGGTTTTCTTTCATTTACTGGATGAAAAAATCAAGAAGCTAGTGAGGCTAAGTAACTGGCATATACAGGGTAATCTATTGGTCAAGAGAAGGGAAAGTGGCCATCTTAGTATTTTGTCCTTAGAGTGAATGGACTACTACTCCTCTGGGGAAATATAACTGCCACATTACAGTACGGGGCAGGTACGTATTTGACTAGTTAAAGTTAATACATGGGAAGGGTCTGCATTTTAAACTTGCATTGCACAGTAACAAAGCTCTCATTGAAAACTTTTGGGAGTTGGGACTTGCGGCAGAGCTCCTACAGTATCAGGGTCAGTGCTGGATATAGTGGCCATAGGCTATTGCAGAATGTCAAAGTTCTTATTAGCCCCTGCACATCTTATGCCAACACAGTGTTGTTAATGTAAGGGACTTTCTATTTAATGTTATCTTCCCTTCCTCCCAGACCAGGCATCTGAACACCTGTGAGAGGCACACATAATATCAGTCTCTGATAGTATCACCCTTCTGAACATGACCAATATCAAGCTATTTATGAACTCAGCTGCTTGGTGCACTCATTCACAGATTATGAGCAATCGCCCTGCTGTATCATGTCCCTCATTCCTATAAAAGTCAGTATTTATTTGATCTGCTACAATATCTTCAAGATGGCTGCAACTGACAACAGCCATTCACTGCCTCATTGTTTCAAATGCTATAGTGGCTTACCTATTAATCAACCACAGGTCATCTGGTTATAGTCAAGGTATTATCCATCTGCTTGATGGGTCTAACTTGCCAGACCAGTAGTTTGCTTTTGGTAGAGGCTGCCATCCATTTAGGTCTTCTTTAATTACTTTAACTTGTACTTTCTAATTAATTAATTGTGGCTGTCATCATCCAAATATGGGCTATCTACTTTGCTGTGTAAGTATTGGCTTTAGATGATTTGGACCCTTTGACTAATGTTGATTTGCTGCTCCAACCCAATATAAAAATAGGAAAAAATTGGGTTTATAACAATTATGATGTTCACTAAGTAGGGTAGGATGGATGAAAATAGTCACAAGCAAGGGGAAAATACATATGAGATAAGGAAGACTGAATTGTTTGACTAATTAGTGTGACAGCTAAAAGGAGACAGTCTATAAAAACGAATTCATACTTACTCATGTATGAAACAAGCATGAATAATAATAATAATAATAAACTACACTAAAGCATCAATAATCTCTATGTAGCATACAGAGCCAAACATCTCCAAAGAGGGATTAATAATAAATATTTAAAATATACTGAGCAATAACAATGTGTTCTCACACTCGTACTCATTTTCTGGCAATGTATTTCAGTTTGTTTAACGTTGATATGCCTGTTTGCAATATTTATTATGGCTAAGTAAAATCTTTCAGTGTCAAAGAAGAAATCATTTTTTTCACTGGCAAGTATCATGGGGACTTTCAACATGCATACAATATACCACCAAAATAAGGAGATGGGAAGGAAGTTTTAACATCACAGCTAATGAGCAGCACCTCCTCGGTGTAGCAACACTTTCATGCTGCACAACAGTCAGTAAAGGGACATACAACAAAGTGGCTTGTGTGAGTATAGATCCTACAGGGGTTTGATCCCTTAGCTTCAAATGCACATGAAGGGAATGCTGGGCTACAAAACTTATCATATTTTAGGTCATGTGTCCTTATGATCCTCTGCTTTGGTTCAGTCATCTGCAGTCCTCTACAAGTTAGTTACTTGTCCTGACATAGTAACCTCTTCCCATTTACTGCTTCCTAAAAAGACCAGAAAACTAAGTAAAAGATCAGCCACCTGGCATGTTTCATAATGTGGTTTATACTTTAATGAATTAAAGCATCAATAATCTCTATGTAGCATACGTTTAATTGCCAGTGCAGCTGGCAAGTTACACCACTATATTTCTTCATATAGGGGTCTTATTTGCTTAAAAATATAACTTGCTTTATAAAGAATGGGTAAACACAATTTTGGTGTCCAGAGCATGTTACATTTTTCATAGCAATACAATAAGTATTTTTCAGTATGTTCTTTTAAAAATGAACCTCGTATCTCTGAAACATCAAAAGTGAAATTTTGTAAAAGTGTCGCATACCTTCAAAAAGCACTAGTGAGTACACACTGGGCACTTTAAACTGCATTTTGTATTTCTGATTATACAACCCCCCCCCCCATTAATATTCAAAAACGTGCACACTAATTGGTCAGCGTGCACGTTGTAAATCAGAGTTATAGTAATGGAAAAAGAGCCAGTCGCCTGGACTTTTTCCATTACTATAACTGTTTTTTCGCACTGTTTCGCTACATTAAATGAGTTTAACATAGCGAAACAGTTTGTAAAAAGCAACAGAGATTTTGCTTTCTCTGTTGCTTTTTCAAAACTGTCTCGCTATGTTAAATGGGTTTAACATACCGAGGCAGCTTTAAAAAAAGCAACGGAGATTCTCCGTTGCTTTTGTAAAGTTGTCTCGCTATGTTAAACCCATTTAACATAGCAAAAACAGTTTGTAAAAAGCAACGGAGATCTTGCTTTCTCCATTGCTTTTGCCCACAGTTCTGATGTACTGTGTAGGCATACGCATGCGCAGTACATCAGAACTGCCGCAAAATACCAGACAGCTGCGGAAGGGCAGCAAGGAGGCATTATACAATGCCATTATTTAAGAAAAGTAATTTTTTTTTCTTAAATAATGTCATTGTATAATAGCAATAACCCACTTCTGGGTGTGGGTAATGCTGGATTTACCCACGGTTGGCTTTGTTTGGCCACTCGGACTTCGCCCTCGTGACCAAACCATGCCAACCGTGGGTAAATCCAACATTACCCACACCCAGACGTGGGTTATTGCTATAATCTTCACTGTTAACTAAGCATGACAAACTCTGTCAATGCAACATGTGTGCGTTTGTGTGTGTGTGTGTGTGTGTGTGTGTGTGTGTGTGTGTGTGTGTGTGTGTGTATCTATATCTATAAATATATATATATATATATATATATATATATATGTATATAGGTATATCTCTTAGGCAGCATGATTACCAAGCAAGCCTTTTTTTAATGCCTTTTTTTTGGCCACCCATTATTTACTTTAATGGTCATCTGCTTTTTGACATATTGTACATGCATTGCTTTCCTATGTATGGAATTGTCAAGTGAGCAGCTGTTGCTATGGTAACATCTTTTGAATATCCTGTTTACTAGGTGCAGACATCAATATACTTCTAATCTGATGTAAATCAACTAACCTGAACCTCTTTGCCAGTGTGAACTTTCAGAAAACAAATAGGAGACTAATGTTAAGGGTATTGATTAGAAAAAAATGAAAATACCTGCTACAGATACATGAAGAGCACTTTCAAACTGAAATAAGCTTTGCTCTGGGAAAGAAGTTTCATTTACTAACCACAGCAACTAAACCTCCAAGATCCTTCTGTCAAAAGAAATGGATAGGCAGGCAGGTTTTAACAGCAGTCTTTCTATTATCTTGCTGTAATATCTTTGCATCCTCTGTGACTACATAATATTAGCAGCATTCATCTCATGACTTCAGTGCATATTTTTTTTTTAAATTAGCTTCCTCTTACAGTGCAACTACAGCATCTAACTGCTAGCAATGGATTTTGAGTCGTTTAAAACTACATAATGATTAACAATATCACATTTTTGTTCTGTCAATGGTGCCTTCCTTTCATTTTGAAGGATTTCTTATTGACTCATCAAGAAAAATATCAACATAGTCCCCTTTTGTATGTATCAAAGAATATGCTAATGGCTTTTGCATACACATTATTCAGACTTATAAAACACATGCTGTAGGATATTTATCTCCTAAACTGTATACATGCGAAAATTTGAAGTCTAATTGTAATTGTACTGGAACTAACACAACTAAAGGCAAAACCTTTTTCTGAAATTATACATTAATTTTTAAAATAAGAAAGAAAGGAAAAACAATCACCCCTACTATGAAGAACATTTAATTCTATCACCTTATGCAGTGGGTAAGATGGATATTTGTGGATCAGTGTATTATCCCATTTATTAAACAAACAAGTAGAGAGACAAATACACAAAACAAAAGCAATGGGCTGAATTCGTTAAGGTACCACAACCTGTACATGAAGGTGTACATGTAATGATACCATTAGCCGATTCAACAACCTCCCTTACACTTTGCTGCATGGCTCTCCAACATGATGACATGCAGCACCATGAAGGGCTGGCCATACAGCCCCACTGGATGCTAATGAGGCATTTCAGGGGGAGAGTCATATTATAGTTAGTCATGTGATCTTTCCTCAGACTCACCTACAGGAAGGCATCTGCATGGTCAAGCTATTCAAGCAAGTGTTCAACCATGGAGATAACTACACCCCTCTCAACCACATTGCTGTAGTGAATATTGCCAAAAGGCTGTGTTTAATAGACAAACATAAATATGGTGGGGGTGAATGACTAGAACCCAGATCTTACTTTTAAAGTGTCATAATGGCACCAACAGCAAAATGTGGATTGGCGGTGAGGGAATACACTAGATCACCAGGGATTTATCTTTAAAGTGCCAAACCAGCATCAACGTTACAACAGGGAACAGGGGGTGGGGAGTACACTGGACATCAGGGTATACTCCTTAAATACCCTAAAACACAGAGCATCATAATAGGGATGGGTGGAAACACCAACTATCAGGAGTTACACTCTACAGTGCCATAATGGCACCAATTGTAGTACATGCATTGGAAGGTGGACAGAACCACTGGACACCCCAGGGAATGGCAACAGACCTAGGTAATAATAGGCCCATCAGACTCACCAGCTTTATATGCAAAGCCATGGAATGTATCATAGCAGAATTCATTTATATAAACATAGGCAAATTAATTGATCTAGACCCCAATCCCTTTGGTTTGGCAAGACCTACTTTTGAACCTAGTAAACTTCTTTGAAAAGGTTACAGAGACTGTGGACAGTGGTCACCTTGTGCAAGCTATTTATCTTGATCAAGGTTTTTCACACTATTGACCAGGCTGATATTATTTACAAGTTAGACAAACTTAATTTAAATCCATGCATTGTCTGCTGGATTGCAGACTGGTTATTCCATGGATCCCAAATAATGAACATTGCTGGTCCCCTCTCTGAACCTAAAATTTTAACTAGTGAGGTACTGCAGAGATCCATCCTGGCTCCTCTCCTGCTTTTTGTTTATTTTGCAGTGATCATGGCCAATTTCTCTGAAGTACGGTTGACCATGTTTACTGATTACTGCAAGTTGAGCACTGTTATCCACACACCCACTGATATTAAGCTGGAATATGCTCATACCAAGTCTACTGAAAATAGTCACAGCCTAAATGCAATAAAAGTACACCGCAGTTGCTTTTGGCAAAAGCGTTCTTCCTACCTAATATGTTACAAGTGGTATCAGAACCAGTTAGTTTCCAAGGTAACATCTTCAAGATTCAAAGAAGTCATCTTACCACTGAAATCTTCCCTTATTAGTCCCATCATCAAATATAATGCCCTTTTTTTGTTTATACAGATCCAAGTGTATCACTCAACTGGAAAGGCCCCAGTGATTTTTAACTAATAAAATTAAAGGCCTTAATATTTTAAATACCCCAGTACATTAAGTATAACTCTCTTTATAATCAGTACCTTACTTGTTACTCAAAGGTGACCCAGGTCTCACTTTCTGAGTTTTCCAAGATCCTTATATTTTGTCACAAAACCAGATGCTCCACAAACACCTGAACTAGGGAGCTAGATTTACACCAGTAAATAAACAAGACTCATTGTAAGGATAGGTTCTTAACTCATTGTATTCTCAGCCTGTGGAATAAGTTACCATTACAGATCAAACTACTACTTCGTTTGCCTTTAAGGTTAGTCATGGTGTTTGGATGGGTAGACATAAATTTATGGCACTGGTTAATTTCGGAGATCGCCACTATTAATTATTTGTAAAGGGTGGCAAGAAATTTTAAACATGTTTGCTTAAATGTGTATATTTCTAGGTCTCTTATGGTCCCTGTGATCACCTGCCTATTACTGTTCCTATGAATATGGATGGGGGGGTCACACTCCCTGTTCCTCCTTTATTCCTCTTGGGTCTTTGGAATTGCTCTACAATGAGTAATAGTGAGAGGAAGGTGTTAAATTTATTAATGATTTTTAGCCATAAGAAAAAAAAAATCCTCACGCCATAGTGAAAACAACTTTCTCCTCCAGTTCTAGGAGATTTGCATATAATTATCAAAGAGTTAACAACTATGGAGATGGCCATGTATCAGTCAAATGCAAAAGAAAGAACCTGGGAGTAATGGGCAGCCTGTCATCACAGAGAAGTAGCCTAGTGCCTCATGGCCTTTCTGAACAAGTTAACTGAATGGGTGTTTATGTTTTAGCATATACAGATTGATGGCAAGAAACTGTCACAGTAGTCAACACTGTTGATTTCAAAGAAGTAAGTGTAACTTAGATTCTCTTTTTGAGATGTAAGTAGGAGTTGTTTTCTTAGTTGTGATATTTGTTTCCCTTTGCATTTGTACAAACTGTCTGTATTTTTTTTCTGCTGTTATAGTTCAACTGTTAATATAGTCATAGTGCTGTATATGACTTATTTTAGTGTCACCTGTACACAATTTCTGTAGTATGCAATTTAAACACAAAAAATGGTCTGCTGTCTTGTCAGATTTAAACTAAAGGTTACAAATAGAGGTACAGTTGTCAGCAAGATAATATGGCTTAGTAATATGTAGCCATGGCGCACTTATGGGTACTTGTAACAGCAAGACAGAGAAGGCTAAATTAAATATTTTGTATATTATGAGACTATTTACTTGGAAGGTTAATGGCTTAATCCGTTAAACAAGAAAGTGGGAATAATAACATATTTGAAAGAGTCATTTCCATATGGCTCTGCCGGAGATGCACATTGACAAAACTAATCGTAAAACTCTACTTAAAGTTAATTAGATGAGGGTGTAGCATAATGCAGTTGTGGATCCAGATGTAGGGGAGTAGTGCTCCTAATTTCAGCAATGTGTCCCTTACAATAGGAAAAACAAGGACAGTTTCTACACCTGGTAGACTTTTTAACAACTCACCAGGGCAGTGGACTCAGACAAATTGGTTCACACTGCATACCTGGACTTGGCCAAAGCCATTTAAACCATTCTACATTTCTGGCATCATTGATAAGTTAGTCAAATTACATGTAACTCCCTATTTTACCCACTGGGTACCAAATTGGCTCAAGGGCAGAAACCAGTGTATTAGTGGTAGAGGCACACTGTCAACCAGAAGAAAGTTACCAGTGGTGTATCCCAATAATCTGTAATGGGACCACTCCTCTTTGTTATTTACTTCTCTGATGTCAAGCCAAACACCAAGAGCTTGTGGCTAACAAAGTTTGCTGTTAACTGCAAACTAAGAACTGTTATAAAACATCCAAAATGACCACTAGATTTTCCTGGGGGTCTGACGTGCACTAACATTTGGTACTTGGACTACAGCCTCAAACTATATAGCAAGAAATGCAGAATCATTTCCTTTGGCAAACCTGGGTAACCAAACATCTATCACATAGGAACCCCCTCTCCCCTAAAACCTGACTTGGTCATTATGGACTTGGACACTTTCATTGATAATAAGCTATCCTTCGACCACCACATTGCAATGTTCTTAGAAAGTCCTTTTATGTAGCCAGAGTGATCAGCTGTTGGTATATCTTCAAGATTCAAAGACGTCATTATCCCCCTCTATTCTTCCATTATCAGGATAGTTAGAGTATAATGTCCTGTGTGGTATGAGCTTATCTAAGCACATGACCATCTGGAGAGACCACAGTGTTTCTTTAGTAAGACAATCAATGGCACATCCACCATGAGCCACCCTGACCTTCTTAAAGCATTCTAACTCCTTCTGTGTCCTATCGACTTCTGAGAGGGGATGTCTGCCTCGCCCATAGAGCCTGAATGGATTTAGTCCTATGCAGCCTCTTTCAAATCTACAAAACTATTAATACCATAAGCACCTACTCAAGAGATCTGAACTTTCACAGCAATATAAATAGGACCAGCTATTATAGATATCTGTCACAAAATAATATCTATTTTATGGAACAGATTTTCCCTGGATGTAAAGTATAACAGTTTATTGACCCTTTTAAATTGCAGCTTGGAAGACTGAATTGCCAATCATAAGTATACCCTTGATCTGACCCTCCAACCCATAATGGAAAGGGGACATAACTAGGTCCAAAGTAATTAATCTTCTTGGGGTATTGCCTGGCCCCTTTCCTTCACCAAAAAGAAAGTCATATAAATGAAGGTGCAGTATAAGCATGCTTGAACAAATGAACAAAATACTTTCAAAGACTACTGCATGTCATACAATTTGCAAAAAAAAAAAAAAAGTATTAATCATGCCAAATTTCCTCAAGCCACCTGCATACAATATGCAGATGACTCTACTTTAATATGTTCAGCCAAGTCCATAACCTCACTCCAGACCCTTACCCAGACAGTATTTAACACTGTTGAAAATTGGTTCCTGCAACACTGCTTCCAGAATTATTGCTGTTTGCTCCTACTCAAAAGTCATCACAACTTCACTTCACAGTAACCTCTAACAATGGAACTAACATATCCCCTGACACTACAACTCGTCTCCTGGGAATAACAATTGACAACAACCTTAGCTATGATGACCATATTAATACTACCATAAAGTCTGTCAACAAAAAACTAGGCACCCTTTATAGAATCAAACCCTTCCTTACCCCAATAGCCAGAACCACTATTGCCCAGACCCACCTGATCTCTACCCTGTTCTATGCTTCTACAATATATACCAATCTTTCTAAAAACAACCTTACCAAACTTTCAACCAGTTACAATAACATAGCCTGATTTGCCACTGGCACCCCTTTTAGAACTCACCACTGTCACAATCTCAAACAACTGTGATGGTTAAAACTGCAGAACCAACTACTTTGTCAACAACTTCTTATCACCCAAAAGATCCTTTACCACCCTAATAATACCCCAATCCTCACTAATCTGATTACCCCCTATAAAAATCTTGCAGCACTACCCTCAGCTAATAAGCTTCTAGTTTCCACTATTAAATCCAACAACAAAGCTGGGGACTCACTTTTCACCAACACAGTGGGAAAAACCTGGAACCAGCTTCCTAGTGAACTTTCTACCCTTGCTTCCACACTGCTTTTAAAAAAAACATCTTAAAGAATATCTTAAAACTCACTGGCTTTGTCCCTGCTCTAACTCTGACTGATATCTCATTTCCCCTTCTTGCTTTCCCAATACTTCTCTACTCCACTGTTCTAAGTTGCCTACCTGTAATAAAGATTCCTTCCTAAAAAAAAAAAAATGTTGGGAATTCTCCATATATTTTTTATCTCTCAAATGTTGTTTGTTTGTTCTCTGCATTTGATCTTGGCTTAAACATACTAAAGAACTCTACAAGTTTATCTTACCTACATTTTAAACAATGCTTTGCCACTGCCGATGCTTGGAGCTTTTCTCCAAGGCCTCTACTGAAAATGGACATATATCCAGTTAGACTAGCCCGGTCAACAAATGTAAAATAAAATAAATAAATAAATCTTTTTGAGTTCCTTTCATGGTTTTTGAAGGTCTGTGCTATGATTGTCATATGTCAGATGTTGAGAGGTATGCTTTCCCAATACAAAAGTAAAAATAATATACAGGTAACTATGATAACAAAATCCTGCCCTCTGCCCATATCATAAAGAACAACTAATTCTAAGTGAACTACTAAAGAGAACACAGAAAGGAATCTCCAAAATGTCATACATATGTTTAAATATCCTGGTTACCCATCTGACACCTATTTTGTCAGCTATATTTTTAAAGATCCAAGTTGGAAATCTGCCCCCTCTAACTTCCATTCAGCACATTTTTTGTTAGTCCATCTTTTATGACACCACATACAGAAACAACCCCACTTGCAAATAAAGAGTTGAAAATTTCTGCTTGTTCTCCCTAATTCTCTCTTCATTAACATACATTACATCCTACCGTAAATTATTTATTGCACTAACTACCTCTGTGCTGCCATCTATACTAACAAATATTTTTATAAAATTTGTTAGTGTCTTTTCCCCTTATTGTTTTTTTTTAATTGCAAGTTGATATTATTTATTATTGCTCCCTTCCCACCTTGGAAGCTTTTAGTTCCACGCTTATCACGTCAGTGCTGTCTTGACACCTACACTCAGACACAGGTTTTCACCATCATTCCTTCTTTTTAATGTATAGGGTAAAAAGGCTTTTGCACAAATTATTCAAAAAATTTAAGTGAAGTTTAAGTACAGTATAAAATGCCGTTTGACTACAATATAAAATAATGCAATTAATATTTACCACTTGATCATACAAATTCTGTAGCATTAAAAATGACTGATTAAAAGAAAAAAAATAGGCAAAAACTACTGTGTATAATATATAAAGTGCTTCATGTTTTAGTATGTGAAGTTGCTCAGTAAACATTATAAAACTTGAGAGTTCCCTCCGTAGATCATGTTACAGACACCTATTGTACTCCATGTAAGGTGTAGTATTTGAAGGCACTTTGCAATGCTTGAGCCATGAATCATGATTTCCTAGACTCACACCCCTTAAACATAAAATCCACTGTGGAATTAACAATTAATTTAGTAATACTGTGCCATATCATTTGCTATGCACAGCTTATCTTCCAACAGGATACACTATCCTCAGGGGAAAGTAATTGTAATATTCCCTGGGACTGCATTCTGGCTTAAACAGCAAAGATTGTGATTTCTTATTGAATGAGATAAAAAACAGAGGTCTATAGGAAGGAATACTTTACTTGTCATTACGCTGATCTCACCAATCATTCTGCCAGTGGCCAGAGTAATGCTGTATATTTCCTCAGTATCATATGTAACAAAGCAAGCATTATACAGGGAATACTCCATACTCTTTCACCCTCCCTTGTGACCAGACAGAACACAATGCCAGAAGCGTACTGAACTCTAGTTTTAGATATGCCATCACCTAGTCCTAAAGAAAAAGGTCTAACTTTCAGTTCATTCAGTCCTCAGGCAATGGATATATTCACAGCCTGAAACTAATTTGTTTTATTTGCAAACAAAGACATAAGGCAAAAGCACCCGTTATCTCTATGGAAAAAAAAAAAATAAATAAGTTTCATTGGACTTATACTGTGGGTCTGCAAATATGTGCTGCGTATTATTTAGATGCCCCTTAGTAGCTCTGTGTTGCAACATATTCCACAGTAACTAGGACAATTATTTAGTTATGATTTAAATAAAATGTTGATGCAGATATCTATTAGTTCATTATTTCACTTTGTTGTCTGGAATGCAGAAACAGCTCTGAGTTTGTCTGATTGTCATAGTAACCCCGCTGCATTATTTTACAGCATGTATCACTCACTGCCATGCATGCATTTGTGGTTGAGAGTAAGACTGATGTTTATGAAAGTAACACAGATGCAGACACTAAGACAGAGGTGTAGTGTATGCAGCCGTGCATACACTAAGACAAGTAGGCCTATCTTTACTTTATGTTTGAGGAATTCCTCCATGTCTGCTGGCATATGAATGGAACACCAACCTATGATGGTTCAAGCTACATTATTTAAATTATTTAGCCTATATTGCATATTCATTTTACTCTGACCACTTAGAAATGTGAGACATGATAGGAACTAAACCTTCTATTTAAGGGGTAAAATAAAACATTTCAAAGCTTTACCAGAAAGGCTCATCCAGACACTGTTACACTGGTTAGTTTGCTTTTATTTTTTGTATTTTGTATTACTTTATTGCCTTTTTATATTTTGAATACTGTGGTTTGTTTTCTTTACCTTGTGTTTTACTTGCATTCTGCTTTAACAGCATATTAAAACTTCAAAAGAGACCACAGCTCTCTCTCTCTTCTGAGTCAGGCAGAATTTTTTCCCGCCCTCTCACCCAGTTACAGTTGTCTTGTTAAATACCACTGTCTTTCTAGTTGCCTGCCTCTGATGTTAATTTGACCATATATCTCATTTCCTCTCTGCTTTCACTGGCTTGTGTGAGTAAGCACAAAATTATCATTTTTGAAATCCCTCCCCTTCAACTATTTAAATTTATTGGCCATCCTACTGTATTCCATAGTACCAGAATACAAAAATGACCACCCCTTTCAATCCATCTTGCTGTTTTAAAAATAGTAACTCTCCACTAAACCTTAACTTTTTAAACAGGTAAAACTTAAGTTACCTACTTTCACATCTAACTTCTTTAGTGCATACTGCAGTGTGCATTTTTTTCATCTTACCTTTAAGCATCCCTGTGACTAGCACTTGCTCTAATACCTGCAGGAAAGCACTAGGAAGCCTTAAACTGATACAAGCACTCAACTCTCCTTGTTAATAAGGATAAATTATAGTACCTTGCGAAGGTAAGGGAAAACAGCTCCTGTACTTTACAAAAAAAAAAAAAAAAAAAAAAAAGCACCAAACCAGGCATGTCCAAGGCTCAGCTTCCGGTGATTTCTCCTGTCCACCTGGTGAATCTGGGCATACTGGGACAATGCAGCAATTGCCTCATGTACACAGACAACCCTCTCCTCCTACCAACCAACACTACAACCTGTGAGAGATGCACTTACATAGCCAAAATGGAAGCAAAGCTCTCTCCACCCAAGATTGTGCTAGACAGTCAAGAGGAGAAGGTTAACACCCACGTTACACCTCAAGCAACACATAGCCCTTCTAAACCCACACCACCAACACCCACATATAGCAACACTAAATGCACATATGCAGAGGCCCTTAACTGTAACCTGCCAAAGCAACAAGGACCTCTGAAGCTGAAACGCAAACAAACACCAATCACAACCAAAGCGTCACACAGTTCACAACACCAGTGTGCCACCCAGCAACAGCCCCTAAGGCAAGACAATGTACCTAACACTTTAGTCATAGGTGACTCTATAGTCCGGCACACTGATGTCCCACTCACCAGGTTGAACAAGGAGAAAATTACAGTCAGTTGCCTGTTGGGTACCAGGATCCACCACATAATGCATGCACTCAAGTCACTTCACAACAAGTACAAATATGACTCTGTCATTGTCCATGTTGGAGTGAATGACTTGAGACGTACTTGGACTACATGAAAAGAGACATGGAAGAGCTCTTGGATCATGTGGCCCAGACAGGTATGACCCTATCCCTGAGTAGCATCCTGTCTTCACCCGGAATGATATCACAATATAAGGACAAAATGCTTGACTTCAACAATTGGCTAAGCTTCTGGTGTCATTCAAAGGGGATCCAGTATCTGTCTGCATGGGATGACATGATCGACAGACCTTGATGCTTTGCTAGAGATGGTCTGCACCTGTTGCCCCTGGGATTCAGGTTACTGGCTAAGGTTCTTGCCACCCCTGTAGTGCCTTTTTTAGGCAAAGTTCAAAGGACAAATCCACCACTGTGACAGGTGCAAGCATGCAAAATCTGAAGGTAATGCTACTCATTGTTAGAAGTCTAAACCTCAAAATGCACTCTCTCGAGGCACTCCTAAAAATGGAGAACATCGATATCTGTGCAGTAACTGAGACGTGGTTCAAGGATCCAGAGAGCACCCCTGCAATACCAGGCTACAACTCTTACCACACTTTTCGGCCACCAAACCAGGACTGAAACATTAAAGGTAGAGGAGTGTCAGTATTCACCAAGGATATTCACACCACCAGGCTAGTTGCCCAACACAATGCATCTGAAATTCTCCAGGTGAAACTAACACTAGGTGAGACTGCAATCCAAATTGTAGCTTGCTACAGATCCCCCAACATACACCAAGATTCTCACTACACCTTTCTAAACATACTGGAAAATATTAAGATAGAACCAAACACCCTAATACTGGGTGATTTTAACTACCCTGCCATTAACTGGGAAAACTACTCATGTACCAACACCTTTGCCCAACGGTTCTTGGAATTCATAAATTCCAATGCCCTGGATCAACTAATCCATAATCCCACCAGGGGCTCCAATATTCTAGACCTGGTTATTACCAACATGGGAAATTGATGCTCCACACCTATGGTCACCGCCTCGTTAGTGAGGTCTGACCATAAGCTAATCACCTTTAACATCCACATCCCACCCCCACCTCCCAGTAAGGAAACTTCCATAAAAAACTTCTCCAAAGCCAATTTCATGCTACTCAAGTCAGAAGTGACAAACTTCATTACACCCATGCAGATGGGAACTGAAAGTTCAACTGCTGAATCCGAGCACATCCACTCATGCATGAATCGTGCCATCCCAAATAGAACCAAGATGCTCTCATCCAAAAAAAGGAAGCCAATCTGGTGGTCCCCTGCCATAAACAAACTTTACAACAAAAGGAAGAAACTGTTACAGAAGAGAGGAAAATCCCAGGATGCAAAAAACTCCCTTACCAGCCTCAGTAAGAAACTAAGATCCCACATAAAATCCTCCAAAGCTAGTTATGAAAATAAAATTGCCAAAGATTCCAAAGACAACCACAAGGCATTCTATAATTATGTCAAGAATCTAAATGGCAATGCTCAGATCTGATCTGAGCTAAAACAGAATGGCATTAAATATACTGATCCCTAAGATATTGCCAATATCCTGGAAGATCGATTCAGTGCCAACTTCACCCCCCTCTCACCCCCTAAGTAGCCCATCTTAATACCGGAAGATTGCCAAATTCTGGTAATAACGGCCACACAGGTAAAAAACGCACTCTCCAAAGCTAAGAATACAGCATCCATGGGAGATGACATCCCGGGCTGTGTACTACATGAACTACAATATGAATTGGCACCTCACCTAAGTGTCATGTTTAATCATAGCCTCCCCTCAGATTTCGTGCCCACAGAGTGGCGCAAAGCTACAGTTATCCCACTCCACAAGGGGGGATCCATCTTGGATCCCGGAAACTACCGTCCTATCAGTCTGACAAGCCTTATCTGCAAGGCCATGGAATCTATTATCATGGAACTTATAAACAAAGACATTGGAAACCTTGAAACACTGGACCCCACCCAGTTTGGGTTCGTGAAGGGCCAATCTTGTCTCCTGAACCTGATTGACTTCTTTGAATCAGTCTCCAGAGCCATGGACAAGGGTAAGGTGGTCCACACAGCCTATCTAGACCTTGCCAAGGCCTTTGACACCATCCCCCAATCTGGAATCATAGATAAACTTACTAAGCTGGGAATCAATCCCTACATCACCCAATGGGTTGCTAACTGGCTTACTGATAGAACCCACACTGTAAAAGTAGCTGACTCCAAATCCAGCTCAGACAAGTGATAAGTGGAGTACCTCAGTGTTCAGTCCTGGGACCACTCTTGTTTGGCATCTACTTCTCTGAAGTACAGGCCAACACTAAGGGACTCTGGCTAACAAAGTTTGCAGATGACTGCAAACTGGGAGCCATTACTGAATCCCCAAATGATGTGGATACTCTACAAAAGGGCCTTACAGAAACAGATGCTTGGTGCCAGAGCCATGGCTTCAAGCTCAATGCCAAGAAATGTATAGTTATCCCCTTTGGAAAAAAACATGTACCCATGAATTACCATATAGGTGGCAGTACACTAAACACTGAAAGTGTGATAAGAGACTTAGGGACACAGGTGGACAGTGGTCTCACCTTCGATAACCACATCGCTACAACAGTCAGGAAATCCTTCTATGTGGTACACCTCATCACTAAGGGCTTTTCATCCAGGAAAAAGGAGGTCATAGTCCCACTGTACTCATCCCTCATTAGACCCATTATAGAATATAATGCCCCGCTTGGTATGTACCTCTCAAGACATCTGCAACAATAGAAAGGCCGCAGAAATACCTCACTAAAAGAATCACAGGCCTAAAGCAGATGCCCTACGCTGACCACCTTAAAAACTCCAGCTATACTCTGTCGCATATCATCTACTCAGAGGCGATCTCTGCTTAACATACAAGGCCATGTCAAACCCAGAGCTGTTGGACATCCTACACTTAAAGAAATCCCAATCCATCAGAGCCACACACTCCAGGGATCTAAACCTTGTCATCACAATAAATAAAACATGCTGGAGGGATAGTTTCCTGACCCAGAGACTCCCCAGACTCTGGAATAGATTGCCCATACATGTCAAGCAGAGCGCCTCTTTGGCCCTCTTCAAAAGGAACCTTGATGATTGGATGGGAGATAGGAAATTCACCCCGGGGATCATGTCAGTCACCCTGCTAGAGATGGGTCCAGGGAAGTAAATAGTGTGGGAAGAAATAGCCAGGGAATTGTTATGGCTAGGCTTGTATAGGCCCTAGGTCTGATAGTCTAGTACCAGCCTATGAACCTATGAACCTAAGCTAATGAAGCTGAGAAGATTTTTTTATCTCCTATATGCACAGACCTGAATGACATTTTTTGAAAGATGGTCTATACTTGGACATAATAGATTTCATTAAGCTCTCTGCTCTGTCATATCCCTATTTACCTACAATCTTTTTTTAATAGCTATGAAGCACTTCCCACCTCTCTTTGCATGACCTCTGATGGGGATGGAGATGATGATGCTGCTCTGTTGCTTTCTTTTGAACTATGTCTGCCTTTTCCATGCTCTTGAAAATTATTATAAACTAAGAACTTTTTAGGTTTTGCTGGCTATGTTTTATTAAGCATCACAGTATCCCACCTTACTAATTTTGCTGCTTTCTTACATACATTGCTTTCATTTTGGCAATAAATTAGCATTATTCTCAGGAATACTCATATTTTACTACATTCATACATTAATCTATTCTCTGATACCTATTTTATACTATTCAGGACCGCATCAAAGTCACTGTGGTGCCAAAGCCCATCTGAGCAAATGATGGGGGTATGGTAGACAAGTAATCCTGGATTTCAAGTCAGACATGAGCATGTGCATGACCCCCCCCCCACACACACACACACACATATACACACAAACAGTGCACACATACTTATCTGCCAGTTAGAGATGTGCTAATTATCTTAACACACATGAACACTTAAGAAAGCAGGAAGACTGCACAGAAGCCATCCTGACCATTACCAGAAACACAACCTGTGACTATAGTAGCGACATTAACATTATTTCTCACTTTTCCTAGGATAACAGTGAGAAAATCTGTAGTATTGCTGGCACTTCCAGCACCAGTGACCAATATAAAAGATTTCAATGATCGCTCACAAGACTTTTATATCCAAACGAATATGCCCCACAGTGCCTTAACAGCATATTTTTGGCTAATCATTCCCCTTCTTCTACAAAGCTGCTTGCTTGAAAGGGATCCTGATGTGACAGGAGCATGAAAGTCTTTCGACTTTTCCCGGTTAGGGGTCACTACAGTGGATTACCGGTCCGCTTATGATTGGCAGTGGATTGTTTTTTACAGTGTCGAGTTCATAACCCTCAGAGAAGGCACATACACACCTACCTGCATGTCTTTTTTAAAGATCAGTCGATTGCAGGGAGGATGTGCAGACTCCACACAGAAGGCACTCCAGCTGAGAATCGAACTGGAGAGCCTCTTGCTGTGAGGCGACAATGTGTAAAGTACATTTTATATAAATAATTCAAGCTATCATTCTGTCTGAAAATTAAAAAATAAATATTTACTGCTATTCCAATAAATTTATATAGCACATATTTAAAATGAGTAAATATATTTGAATCAAACTGGCTTTATATAAAGCAAAGAGTAATTGTATACATTTTATTAACATTAGCCTATATGTATTGTCCTTGAACCAATTTTAATGAACAATGAATTTAAGATATTAAAAGAGTTACTAATTTGAAAATGTGTAAAAGTGAAGTATAACAACAATATTAATGACATAGATACAGAAAGAATTTATATATGTCACATTTGATATTTTAAATTAAAACAAATGCTGGAAAGGTATTTGCCATGACAAACTTATGAAAGGGGCAGCCCTGGTTCTAGATCTTAACATTCAGCACCATTTACAGAATGCAAATGGTGTAGAGACTCACTGTGGCTCTGGGATTCATTTACCCCAAATAAAACCATTAGTATCCACTGTGCATGACTGAGAACATTAGCTTGAGAAGGCAGTGGTATATCACATACCGAGAAGAAAATTCTGGAAGTGAATGCTTTAATAATATGCATTAATTAAATTATGTTTCTCTTACTAATGGATCCATAGAGGTTCTGTGTTCTTCTTTGGCATCAAATCACTCCTGAACAATGACACTGTGTGAAATTCAATTGGAAATTGGTTACCTTGGTATATCATGTAATGTAGTGAGCATACCTATTGTGGATACCAAGCCTAAGTAAGTGATACTTAAAACATTGCTGTAGCCTTAGCACTGCCCTGGTTGATACATCCATAAGCTACATGGATGCTGAGCACACAGAGGTGGTGCTCATACTACTCTGGTGCCAGCGTGGATACCGGACACCTTATCATACTACTCTATTTCAGCGTGGATACCTGACACCTTATCATACTACTCTGGTGTCAGCATGGATACCAGACACCTTATCATTCTACTCTGGTGTCAGCGTGGATACCTGACACCTTATCTTACTACTCTGGTGTCAGCATGGATACCGGACACCTTATCATACAACTCTGGTTTCAGTATGGACACCTGACACCTTATTATACTTCTCTGGTGTCAGCGTGGATACCTGACTTTATCATACTACTCTGGTGTCAGCGTGGATACCTGACACTTTATCATACTACTCTGGTATCAGCATGGGTACCTGACACCTTATCATATTACTCTAGTCTCAGCGTGGATACCTGACACCTTATCATACTACTCTGGTGTCAGCGTGGATATCTGACACCTTATCATACTACTCTGGTGCCAGCGTGGATACCTGACACCTTATCACACTACTCTGGTGTCAGCATGGATACCTGACACTTTATCATACTACTCTGGTGCCAGCATGGATACCTGACACCTTATCATACTACTCTGGTACCAGCGTGGATACCTGACACCTTATCACACTACTGTGGTGTCAGCGTGGATATCTGACACCTTATCATACCAATCTGGTGTCAGCGTGGATACCTGACATCTTATAATACTACTCTGGTGTCAGCGTGGGTACCTGACAACTTATCATACTACTCTGGTGTCAGCGTGGGTACCTGACACTATCATACTACTCTGGTGTCAGCGTGGATACCTGACACCTTATCATACTACTCTGGTGTCAGCGTGGATATCTGACACATTATCATACTACTCTGGTTTCAGTGTGGATACCTGACATCTTATCATACTACTCTGGTGTCAGCGTGGATACCTGACACATTATAATATTACTCTGGTGTCAGCGTGGATACCTGACATCTAATCATACTACTCTGGTGTCAGCAAGGATACCTGACACCTCATCATACTACTCTGGTGTCAATGTAGATACCTGATACCTTATCATACTACTCTGGTGTCAGCATGGATACCTGACACCTTAGCTCTGTGATTCAAAGTCAAAGTGTGTCTGAATCAAAAACAGGCATTCCTGTACAATGCAAAAAGCAAGCTTCTTCATACATTCAATACTACCTTCTTGAATGTTTAATATAACTAAAAAAAATGATAAAAAACATACATATTATCTCCAAATGTCTACTTTTATAAGCCTAAAACCATCTATCCAATATCACATCTGCTTCTTAAGGCACTTCTTTGAATCTGTGATCTCTATCATTTAAAATATTTCTTCCATTTATACACACTGCCCATTGCTGAGCTATAATAATTCCTCTATCTCGATTCCTTTTTGCAACACTGGATAGGTTTAGCACTCTTCTACCATGTCCTCACTTTCAGCAGATGGTTTCCTTCTACAGTCTGCTTTTTTACTTCCATTTCAAGAAATTCACAACCCTAAAGCAATTTCCTCACCACAGCAAATAAGCTGCTGTCAGTAACTCATCAGCACCTTATAGTATTGTTCCTTTCTCAGTCCCTTACTCAGGCCATACCCTACTCCCTTTTTATACTATTGGATGAATGGCACCACCTCCTTCTGTTCACTTGACTGTACTGCTGTTAGTCAGCCTATGCTCACACTCTCACAATCTTATATCCCTTTCTTTTTATTACTCTCTGCACATGTCTCTTGTCTGCTTTTTTTCTTCAGAAAATACAAACCAATGTCTCTGGGTTATGAACCTGTCCCTCCAGCATGTTCTGTTGATTATGGTAATGAGGTTGAGATCTCTGGATCGTGTGGTACAGAGAGATTGGGATTTATTTTATATAGTTCATGTTCATTTTGCAAATTTTTGTTTTCTACCTTATTCCAGGCCAAAGCTTTGTAACATATTTATTTTTATGCTGCGTATGATGTGTTTGCCAACTACAACATGAGAGTACCAGAAAGAGCAGTTTACTCACCTACTTAACAAACGAAAATACACCAAATTAAGATAAAATGGGGATGTTTTGAAAATGAACATCTCTGTGCTAAGCGAGTATGATCATAGAATTGTGTGTCAGAATGAATGAATTTATAACTATTACCAGAGGATACTGATAATAGCAAATGAGTGAGGGAGCAGGGTATGAGATTAGTTCTACATTTGTATTGTACAGGAGGATAAAGGTAATATCATATGAGTGAGAGAGCAGGATATGGGATTAGTTCTATATTATTATTGTATAGGAGGATACTGGTAATACCATATGAGTGGAAGAGCAGGATATGGGATTAGTTCTATATTACTACTGTACATAAGAATAATGGTAATAGCATATGAGTGAGAGAGCAGGGTATGGGATTACTTCTATATTAGTATTGTATATGAGGATAGTGGTAATAGCATATGAGTAACAGCAGGCTATGGGATTAGTTCTATACCAGCATTGTATCGAAGGATACTGGTAGTAGCATATGAGTGAGAGAGCAGGGTATGGGATTCATTCTATATTAGTATTATACAGGAGGATAATGGTAATACCATATGAGTGAGGGAGCAGGGTATGGGATTAGTTCTATATTAGTATTGTATAGGAGGATAATGGTAATAGCATATGAGAGCAAGGTACAGGATTAGTTGTATATCAGTCCTGTATAGGAGGATAATGGTAATAGCATATGAGTGAGAGCAGGGTAATGGATTAGTTCTATATTACTATTGTACCAGAGGATACTGGTAATAGCATATGAGTCAGGGAGCAAAGTATGGGATTAGTTCTATATTAGTATTGTATAGGAGGATAATGGTAATATCATATGAGTGAGAGCAGGGTAAGGGATTAGTTCTATATTAGTATTGTACAAGAGGGTACTGGTAATAGCATGTGAGTGAGAGAGCATGGTATGGGATTAATTCTATACTGGCATTGTATCGACGGATACTGGTAATAACATATGAGTGAGAGAGCAGGGGATGGGATTAGTTCTATATTAGTATTGTATCAAAGGATACTGGTAATAGCATATGACTGAGAGAGCAGGGTATGGGATTAGTTCTATATTAGTATTGTATCGAAGTATACTGGCAATAGCATATGAGTGAGGGAGCAGGATATGGAATTAGTTCTATATTAGTATTTTACAGGAGGATACTGGTAATAGCATATGAGTGAGGGACCAGGGTATGGGATTAGTTCTATAGGATATGGGATTAGTTCTATATTAGTATTGCATTGGAGGATACTGGTAATAGCATATGAGTGAGCGAGGAAGAAGGTTATGGAATTAGTTCTATACTAGTATTGTATAGGAAGATAATGGCAATAGAATATGATTGAGAGAGCAGGGTATGGAATTAGTTCTATATTAGTATAGTGTAGGAGGATACTGGTAATAGCATATGAGTGAGAGAGCAGGGTGTGGGATTAGTTCTATATTAGTATTGTATAGGAAGATAATGGTAATAGCTTATGAGAGAGAGAGAGAGAGCAGGATATGGGATTAGTTATTTATTAGTATTTAAAGGAGGATACTGGTAATAGCATATGAGTGAGAGAGCAGGGTATGGGATTAGTTATATATTAGGATTTACAGAAGGATACTGGTAATAGCATATAAATAAAGGAGCAGGGTATTGGATTAGTTCTATATTTGTATTGTATAGGAAGATAAAGGTAATAGCATATGAGTGAGAGAGCAGGGTATGGGATTAGTTATATATTAGTATTTACAGGAGGATACTGGTAATAGCATATACGTGATGAGCAGGGTATGGGATTAGTTTTATATTAGTATTGCATAGGAGGATACTGGTAATAGCATATGAGTGAGAGATCAGGGTATAGGATTAGTTATATATTAGTATTTGCAGGAGGATACTGGTAATAGCATATGAGAGAGGGAGCAGGGTATGGGATTAGTTCTATAGGATATGGAATTAGTTCTATATTCATATCGTATTGGAAGATAATGGTAATAGCATATGAGTAAGGGAGCAGGGTATGGGATTAGTTCTATAGAATATGGGATTAGTTCTATATTAGTATCGTATTGGAAGATAATGGTAATGGCATATGAGTAAGGGAGCAGGGTATGGGATTAGTTCTATAGAATATGGGATTAGTTCTATATTAGTACTTTATTGGAAGAAACTGGTAATAGCATATGAGTGAGTGAAGGAAAGGGTTATGGGATTAGTTCTATACTAGTATTGTATAGGAGGATAATGGCAATAGAATATGATTGAGAGACCAAGGTATGGGATTAGTTCTGTATTAGTATTGTATAAAGGGATACTGGTAATAGCATATGAGTGAGAGACCAGGGTATGGGATTAGTTCTATATTAGTATTGTATTGAAGGGTACTGGTAATAGCGTATGAGTGAAGGAGCAGGGATGGGATTAGTTCTAAATTACTACTGTGTAGGATGAAAATGGTAATACCATATGAGTAATAGAGCAGGGTATGGGATCATTTCTATATTAATATTGTATTGAAGGATACTAGTAACAGCATATAAGTGAGGGACCAAGGATGGGATTAGCTCTATATTATCATTGTATAGGAGCATGATGGTAATAGCAGAGGAGTGAGGGAGCAGAGATGGGATTAGTTCTGTATTACTATTGAACAGGAGGATAATGGTAATAGCATATGAGTGAGGAAGCAGGGTATGGGAGTGGTTCTATATTTGTGTTGTACAGGATGATAATGGCAATAGCATATGAATGAGAGAGCAGGGTATGGGATTAGGTCTATATTAGTACTGTATAGGAGGATACTGGTATTAACATATGAGTGAGGGAGCAGGGTATGGGATTAGTTCTATATTAGTATTGTATAGGAGGATGCTGGTAATACCATATGAGTGATAGAACAGGGTATGGGATTAGTTCTATATTAATACTGTACATAAGAATAATGGTAATAGCATATGAGTGAGGCAGCAGGATATGGGATTACTTCTATATTAGTATTGTATAGGAGGATACTAGTAATAGCACATGAGTGAGAGAGCAGGGTATGGGATTCATTCTATATTAGTATTATACAGGAATATAATGGTAATAGCATATGAGTGAGAGCAGGGTACAGGATTAGTTCTATATCAGAACTGTAAAGTTGGATAATGGTAATAGCGTAAGAGTGAGAGCAGGGTAAGGGATTAGTTTTATATTAGTATTATACCAGAGGATACTAGTAAAAATATATGAGTGAGGGAGCAGGGTATGGGATTAGTTCTATATTAGTATTGTATAGGGGGATAATGGTAATAGAATATGAGTGAAGGAGCAAGGTTTGGGATTAGTTCTATATTGGCATTGTATTGAAGGATACTAGTAATAGCATATGAGTGAGAGAGCAGGGTATGGGATTAGTTCTATATTAGTATTGTATAGGAGGATACTGGTAATAGCATATGAGTGAGGGAGCAGGGGATGGGATTAGTTCTATATTAGTATTGTATCAAAGGATACTGGTAATAGCATCTGAGTGAGGGAGCAGAGATGGCATTAGTTCTATATTACTATTGTGTAGGAGGGTAATGGTAATACCATATGAGTAGAGAGCAGGGTATGGGATTATTTCCTTATTAGTATTGTATTGAAGGATACTAGTAATAGCATATGAGTGAGAGAGCAGGGATGGGATTAGCTCTATATTACCATTGTATAGGAGCACGATGGTAATAGCATAGGAGTGAGGGAGCAGAAATGGGATTAGTTCTTTATTACTCTTGTACAGTTGGATAATGGTAATAGCATATGAGTGAGGAAGCAGGGTATGGGAGTAGTTCTATATTTTGTATTGTACAGGACGATAATGGCAATAGCATATAAGTGAGAGAGCATTGTATGGGATTAGTTCTATATTAGTATTGTATTGAAGGATACTGGTAATAGCATATGACTGAGAGAATAGTGTAATGGATTAGGTCTATATTATTACTGTATAGGAGTTTACTGGTAATAGCATATGAGTGAGAGAGCAGGGTATGGGATAAGATCTATATTAGTATTGTATAGGAGGATAATGGCAATAGCATATGAGTGAGAGAGCAGGGTGTTGGATTAGTTATATATTAGTATTGAATAGGAGGATAATGGTAATAGCTTATGAGTGAGAGAGCAGGCTATGAGATAGTTCTATAGGATATGGTATTAGTTATATATTAGTATTGTATTGGAAGATACTGGTAATAGCATATGATTGAGCGAGGGAATGGATTATTGGATTAGTTCTATACTAGTATTGTACAGGAGGATAATGGCAATAGAATATGATTGAGACACCAAGGTATGGTATTAGTTCTGTATTAGTATTGTATAGGAGGATACTGGTAAAATCATATGAATGAGTGACCAGGGTATGGGATTAGTTCTATATTTGTATTGTATAGGAGGATACTGGTAATAGCATATTAGTGAGGGAGCAAGGATGGGATTAGTTCTATATTACTATTGTGTAGGAGGATAATGGTAATACCATATGAGTAAGAGAGCAGGGTATGGGATTATTTCTATAGTTTTATGCTATTGAAGGATACTAGTAATAGCATATGAGTTCGGGAGCAGGGATGGGATTAGCTCTATATTACCATTATATAGGAGCATGATGGTAATAGCACAGGAGTGAGGGAGCAGAAATGGGATTAGTTCTATATTACTATTGTACAGGAGGATAATGGTAAAAGCATATGAGTGAGGAAGCAGGGTATGGGAGTAGTTCTATATTTGTATTGTATAGGACGATAATGGTAATAGCATATGAGTGAGAGAGCAAGGTATGGGGTTAGTTCTATATTAGTATTGTACAGGAGGATACTCATAGTAGCATATGAGTGAGAGAGCAGAGTATGGTATTAGTTTTATATTAGTATTGTATAGGAAGATAATTGTAATAGCATATGAGTGAAGGAGCAGGGTATGGGAATAGTTCTATACTAGTATTGTACAGGAGGATACTGGTAGTAGCATATGAGTGAGGGAGCAGGGTAGGGGAGTAGTTCTATATTTGTATTGTACAGGACGATAATGGCAATAGCATATAAGTGAGATAGCATTGTATGGGATTAGTTCTATATTAGTATTGTATTGAAGGATACTGGTAATAGCATATGACTGAGAGAGCAGTGTATGGGATTAGGTCTATATTAGTACTGTATAGGAGGTTACTGGTAATAGCATATGAGTGAGAGACCAGGGTATGGGATAAGATCTATATTAGTATTGTATAGGAGGATAATGGCAATAGCATATGAGTGAGAGAGCAGGGTATTGGATTAGTTATATATTAGTATTGAATAGGAGGATAATGGTAATAGCTTATGAGTGAAAGAGTAGGGTATGGGATTAGTTCTATAGGATATGGGAGTAGTTCTATATTAGTATTGTATTGGAAGATACTGATAATAGCATATGATTGAGTGAGGGAATGGATTATGGGATTAGATCTATACTAGTATTGTACAGGAGGATAATGGCAATAGAATATGATTGAGACACCAAGGTATGGTATTAGTTCTGTATTAGTATTATATAGGAGGATACTGGTAAAATCATATGAATGAGTGACCAGGGTATGTGATTAGTTCTATATGTGTATTGTATAGGAGGATACTGGTAATAGCATATTAGTGAGGGAGCAAGGATGGGATTAGTTCTATATTACTATTGTGTGGGAGGATAATGGTAATACCATATGAGTAAGAGAGCAGGGTATGGGATTATTTCTATAGTAGTATGCTATTGAAGGATACTAGTAATAGCATATGAGTGAGGGAGCAGGGATGGGATTAGCTCTATATTACCATCATATAGGAGCATGATGGTAATAGCACAGGAGTGAGGGAGCAGAAATAAGATTAGTTGTATATTACTATTGTACAGGATGATAATGGTAAAAGCATATGAGTGAGGAAGCAGGGTATAGGAGTAGTTCTATATTTGTATTGTATAGGATGATGATGGTAATAGCATATGAGTGACAGAGCAAGGTATGGGGTTAGTAGTTCTATATTAGTATTGTACAGGAGGATACTCGTAGTAGCATATGAGTGAGAGAGCAGAGTATGATATTAGTTTTATATTAGTATTGTATAGGAAGATAATGGTAATAGCATATGAGTGAAGGAGCAGGGTATGGGAATAGTTCTATATTAGTATTGTACAGGAGGATACTGGTAGTAGCATATGAGTGAGGGAGCAAGGTATGGGATTAGTTCTATATTAGTGTTGTACAGGAGGGTAATGGTAATAGCATATGAGTGAGGGAGCAGGGTATGGTATTAGATCTACATTAGTATTGCACAGGAGCATAATCATAATAGCATATGACTGAGAGAGCAGGATATGGGATTAGTTCTATATTAGTATTGTACAGTGGTAGTACCATATGAGTGAAAGAGCAGGGATGGGATTAGTTCTATATTACTATTGTGTAGGATGATAATGGTTATACCATATGAGTAATAGAGCAGGGTATGGGAATATTTCTATATTAGTATTTTATTGAAGGATACTAGTAATAGCATATGAGTGAGGGAACAGGGATGGGATTAGCTCTATATTACCATTGTATAGGAGCATGACGGTAATAGCCGAGGAGTGAGGGAGCAGAGATGGGATTAGTTCTATATTACTATTGTACAAGAGGATAATCGTAATTGCATATGACTGAGGAAGCAGGGTATGGGAGTAGTTCTATATTTGTATTGTACAGGATGATAATGGCAATAGCATATGAATGAGAGAGCAAGGTATGGGATTAGGTCTATATTAGTACTGTATAAAAGGATACTGGTAATAGCATGTGAGTGAGAGAGCAGGGTATGGGATTAGATCTATATTAGTATTATATAGGAGGATAATGGTGATAGCATTTGAGTGAGGGAGCAAAGTATGGGATTAGTTCTATATTAGTATTGTACAGGAGGATACTCATAGTAGCATATGAGTGAGAGTGCAGAGTATGGGATTAGTTCTATATTACTATTGTCTGGGAGGACAATGGTAACAGCATATGAGTGAAGGAGCAAGGTATGGGATTAGTTCTATATCAGTATTGTACAGGAGGATACTGGTAGTAACATATGAGTGAGGGAGCAGGGTATGGGATTAGTTCTATATTAGTGTTGTACAGGAGCGTAATGGTAATACCATATGATTGAGGAAGCAGGGTATGGTATTAGTTCTACATTAGTATTGTACAGGAGGATAATCATAATAGCATATGCAAGAGAAAGCAGGCTATGGGATTCATTCTATATTACTATTGTATAGGAGGATACTGGTAATACCATATGAGTGAAAGAGCAGGGTACTGGATTAGTTCTAGATTAATACTGTACATAAGAATAATGGTAATAGCATATGGGTGAGGGAGCAGGATATTGGATCACTTCTATATTAGTATTGTATAGGAGAATACTGGTAATAGCATATGAGTGAGACAGCAAGGAATGGGATTAGTTCTATATCAGTATTGTATCGAAGGATACTGGTAATAACATATGAGTGAGAGAGCAGGGTATGGGATTCGTTCTATATTAGTATTATACAGGGGGATAATGGTAATACCATATGAGTGAGGGAGCAGAGTATGGGATTAGTTCTATATTAGTACTGTATAGGAGGATAATGGTAATAGCATATGAGTTAGAGCAGGGTACAGGATTAGTTCTATATCAGTACTTTATAGGAAGATAATGGTAATAGTGTATGAGTGAGAGCAGGGTAAGGGATTAGTTCTATATTAGTATTATACAAGAGGACGCTGGTAAAAGCATATGAGTGAGGGAGCAGGGTATGGGATTAGTTCTATATTAGCACTGTATACGGGGATAATGGTAATAGAATATGAGTGAGGGAGCAGGATTTGGAATTAGTTCTATATTGGCATTGTATCGAAGGATACTGGTAATAGCATATGAGTGTGAGAACAGGGTATGGGATTAGTTCTATATTAGTATTGTATTGAAGGATACTGGTAATAGCATATGATTGAGAGAGCTGTGTATGGGATTAGGTCTATATTAGTACTGTATATGAGGTTACTGGTAATAGCATATGAGTGAGAGAGCAGGGTATGAGATTAGATCTATATTAGTATTGTATAAGATGATAATGGTAATAGCATATGAGTGAGAGAGCAGGGTATAGGATTAGTTATATATTAGGATTTACAGGAGGATACTGGTAATAGCATATGAGTGATAGAGCAGGGTATGGGATTAGTTCTATAGGATATGGGATTAGTTCAATATTAGTATTGTATTGGAAGATACTGGTAATAGCATATGAGTGAGCGATGAATGGGTTATGGGATTTGTTCTATACTAGTATTGTATAGGACAATAATGGCAGTAGAATATGATTTACAGACCAGGGTATGGTATTAGTTCTGTATTAGTATTGTATAAGAGGATACTTGTAAAAGCATATGAGTGAGAGACCAGGGTATGGGATTAGTTCTATATTAGTATTGTATAGGAGGATACTGGTAATAGCATATTAGTGGGGGAGCAGGGAATGGGATTAGTTTTATATTAGTAATGTATCAAAGGATACTGGTAATAGCATATGAGTAAAGGAGCAGGGATGGGATTAGTTCTATATTACCACTGTGTAGGAGGATAATGGTAATACCATATGAGTAAGAGAGCAGGGTATGGGATCATTTCTATATTAGTATTGTATTGAAGGATACTAGTAATAGCATATAAGTGAGGGAGAAGGGTTGGGATTAGCTCTATATTACCATTGTATAGGAACATGATGGCAATAGCATAGGAGGTAGGGAGCAGAGATTGGATTAGTTCTATGTTACTATTGTACAGGAGGATAATGGTAATAGCATATGAGTGAGTAAGCAAAGTATGGGAGTAGTTCTATATCTGTATTGTACAGGACGATAATGGTAATAGCATATGAGCGAGAGAGCGGCTTATGGGATTAGTTCTTTATAAGTATTGTATTGAAGGATACTGGCAATAGCATATGACTGAGAGAGCACGGTATGGGATATGTTCTATTTTAGTATTGTATCGAAGGATACTTGGCAATATCATATGAGCGAGGGACCAGGGTATGGGATTAGTTCTATAGGATATGGGATTAGTTGTATATTAGCATTGTACTGGAGGATACTGGTAATAGCATATGAGTGAGCGAGGGAGCAGGTTATGGGATTACTTCTATACTAGTATTGTATAGGAGGATAATGGCAATAGAATATGATTGAGAGAGCAGGGTATGGGATTAGTTCTGTATTAGTATTGTATAGGAGGATACTGTTAATAGTATATGAGGGAGAGAGCAGGGTATGGGATTAGTTCTATATTACTATTGTGTAGGAGAATAATGGTAATACCATGTGAGTAAGAGAGCAGGGTATGGGATTAGTTCTATATTAGTATTGTATTAAAGGATACTAGTAACAGCATATGAGTGAGGGAGCAGGGATGGCATTAGTTCTATTTTTCTATTGTATAGTAGCATGATGGTAATAGCATAGGAGTGAGAGAGCAAGGTATGTGATTATTTCTATATTAGTATTGTACAGGAGGATAATGGTAATAGTATATGAGTGAGGGAGAAAGGTATGGGATTTGTTCTATATTAGTATTGTACAGGAGGATCAGGAGGATACTGGTAGTAGCATATGAGTGAGGCAACAGGGTATGGTATTAGTTCTATATTAGTATTGTAACAAAGGATATTGGTAATAGCATATGAGTGAGGGAGCAGGCTATGGGATCAGTTCTATATTAGTATTGTACAGGAAGATAATGGTAATAGCACATGAGTGATAGGGCAGGATATGGGATTAGTTCTATATTAGTATTCTATAGGAGGATACTGGTAATACCATATGAGTGAAAGAGCAGTGTATGGGATTAGTTATATATTAGTATTGTACAGGAGGATACCGGTAATACCATATGAGTGAAAGAGCACAGTATGGGATTAGTTCTATTTGTACTGTACATAAGAATAATTATAATAGCATATGAGTGAGAGAGCAGGGTATGGGATTAGTTCTATATTAGTATTGTACAGGAGGGTAATGGTAATAGTATATGAGTGAGGGAGAAAGGTATGGGATTTGTTCTATATTAGTATTGTACAGGAGGATCAGGAGGATACTGGTAGTAGCATATGAGTGAGGCAACAGGGTATGGTATTAGTTCTATATTAGTATTGTAACAAAGGATATTGGTAATAGCATATGAGTGAGGGAGCAAGCTATGGGATCAGTTCTATATTAGTATTGTACAGGAAGATAATGGTAATAGCACATGAGTGATAGGGCAGGATATGGGATTAGTTCTATATTAGTATTCTATAGGAGGATACTGGTAATACCATATGAGTGAAAGAGCAGTGTATGGGATTAGTTATATATTAATATTGTACAGGAGGATACCGGTAATACCATATGAGTGAAAGAGCACAGTATGGGATTAGTTCTATTTGTACTGTACATAAGAATAATTATAATAGCATATGAGTGACAGAGCAGGGTGTGGGATTAGTTCTATATCAGTATTTTATCGAAGGATACTGGTACTAGCATATGAGTGAGAGAGCAGGTATGGATTCGTTCGATATTAGTATTGTACATGAGGATAATGTTAATACCATATGAGTGAGGGAGCAGGGTATGGGATTTGTTTTATATTAGTATTGTATCGAAGGATACTGCCAATAGCATATGAGTGAGGGAGCAGGGTATGGGATTTGTTCTATATTAGTACTGGATAGGCGGATACTGGTAAAAGCATATGAGCGAGAGAGCAGTGTATTGGATTAGTTCTATATTAGTATTGTACAGTAGGATAGTGGTAATAGCATATGAGTGAGAGAGCACGGTATGGGATTAGTTCTATATTAATATTGCATCGAAGGATACTGGGAATAGCATATGATTGAGAGAGCATTGTATGGGATAAGTTTTATATTAGTATTGTATCGAAGGATACTGGTAATAGCATATGACTGAGAGAGATGGGTATGGGATTAGTTCTATATTATTGTTGTATCAAAGGATACTGGCAATAGCATATGAGTGAGAGAGCATTGTATGGGATTATTTCTATATTAGTATTGTATCGAAGGATACTGGTTATAGCATAATGACTGAGAGAGCAGTGTATGGGATTGGGTTTATATTAGTACTGTATAGGAGGTTACTGGTAATAGCATATGAGTGAGAGAGCAGGGTATGGGATAAGATCTATATTAGTATTGTATAGGAGGATAATGGTGATAGCTTATGAGTGAGAGAGCAGGGTATGGGATTAGTTATATATTAGTATTGTATATGAGGATAATAGTAATAGCATATGAGTGAGAGATCAGGGTATAGGATTAGTTATATATTAGTATTTACAGGAGGATACTGGTAATACCATATAAGTGAGGGAACAGGGTATGGGATTAGTTCTATAGGATATGAGATCAATTCTATATTAGCATTGTATTGGAAGATACTGGTAATAGCCTATGTGTGAGTGAGGGAACGGATTATGGGATTAGTTCTATACTAGCATTGTATAGGAGGTAAATGGCAATAGAATATGATTGAGAGACCCGGGTATGGGATTAGTCCTGTATTAGTATTGTATAGGAGGTTACTGGTAATAACATATAAGTGAGGGTGCGGGGTATGGGATTAGTTCTATATTAGTATTGTATTGAAGGATACTTGTAACAGCATATGAATGAGGATGCAGTGATGGGATTAGTTCTATATTGCTATTGTATAGTAGCACGATGGTAATAGCATAGGAGTGAGAGAGCAGGATATGTGATTAGTTCTATATTAGTATTGTATAAGATGATAATGGCAATGGCATATGAGCAAGGGTGCAGGGTATGGGATTTTTTTCTTTATTATCATTGTCTCGAAGGATACTGGTAATAGCATATGAGTGAGAGAGCAGGGTATGGGATTAGTTATATATTAGTATTGTACAGGAGGATAATGTTAATAGCATGAGTGAAAGAGCAGGGTATGGGATTACTTCTATATTAGTATTGTATAGGAGGATAATGGTAATAACATATGAGTGAGAGAGCGGGGTATGGGATTAGTTATATATTAGTATTGTACAGGAGGATAATGTTAATAGCATGAGTGAAAGAGCAGGGTATGGGATTACTTCTATATTAGTATTGTATAGGAGGATACTGGTAATAGCATATGAGTAACGGAGCAGGGTACGGGATTAATTCTATATTAGTATTCTGTAGGAGGACACTGGTAATAGCATATGAGTGAGGGAGCAGGGTATGGGATTTGTTCTATATTTGTGTTGTATAGGATGATACTGGTAATACCATATGAGTGAGGGAGCAGGGTATGGGATTAGTTCTATGTCAGTATTGTATTGAAGGATACTGGTAATAGCATATGAGTGAGAGACCAGGGTATGGATTTGTTTTATATTAGTATTGTACAGGAGGATAATGTTAATACCATATGAGTGATGGAGCAGGGTATGGGAATAGTTCTATATTAGTATTGTAACAAAGGATACTGGCAGTAGCATATGAGTGAGGGAGCAGTGTATGGGATTTGTTCTATATTAGTATTGTATAGGCTGATACTGGTAATAGCATATGAGAGAGAGAGAGCAGCGTATGGGAGTAGTTCTATATTAGTGTTGTACAGGAGGATAGTGGTAATAGCATATGAGTGAGAGAGCAGGGTATGGGATTAGTTCTATATTAGTATTTTACAGGAGGATACTGGTAATAGGATATGAGTGAGGGAGCAGGGTACGAGATTAGTTCTTTATTAGTATTGAGAGAGCAGGGTATTGGATTAATTCTATATTAGTATTGAGAGCAGGGTATGGGTTTAGTTCTATATTTGTATTGAGAGAGCAAGGTATGGGATTAGTTCTATATTAGTATTGTACAGGATGATACTGGTACTGGCATATTAGTGAGAGAGCAGAGTATGGGATTATTTCTATGTTAGTATTGTACAGGAGGATAATGGTAATAGCACATGAGTGAGGGAGCAAGGTTTGAGATTAGTCCTATATTAGTATTGAGAGAGCAGGGTATGGGATTAGTTCTATATTAGTATTGAGAGAGCAAGGTATAGGTTTAGTTCTATATTAGTGCTGAGAGAGCAGGGTATGGGATTAGTTCTATGTTAGTATTGTATCGAAGTATACTGGTAATTGCATATGAGTGAGGGAACTGGGTATAGGTTTAGTTCTATATCAGTATTGTACAGGAGAATAATGGAAATAGCATTTGAGTGAGAGAGCAGGGTATGGGATTTTTTCTATATTAGTATTGTATATGAGGATAGTGGTAATAGCATATGAGTGAGAGAGCAGGGTATGGGATTTGTTCTATGTTAGTATTGTACAGGAGGATAATGGTATAGCATATGAGTGTGGGAGCAGGGTATGGGATTAGTTCTATCGAGGCTGTCTGTCCCAGATGTTTAAATTTCAAATCTCAAAATACTGAAATATAGAATTTCAGTATCTCAAGACGAATATGTTGAAAGTACACTACAATGAAAAAGTAAAAAAAAAAACATCAATATATTGCAAGTTCATAATATCAAATTTTCAGTGTTTTTTAATACACCCCGCCATGCACAAAAACACATACAACACCTTACTCCCCATATTGTACCAAACCAATGCAGCACACAAACAAAACCCAACTCACCTACATATAAGCAGTGAGAGAGCCCCCCTGCACCAGCGATGTGGGAATGTGCCCCCCACACCCCTGCCACTTATATATACCACCTCAAAGGTTGTACTACCACAAATAATACAACAAACCCACTGCTCCACACCCTACACTTCCGTTGCACAAACCCACACAACACATGCAGAAAAATCACCACTTTCAGCATTTACACACTCACACTCTTACCTCCCTACCCTAATTTACACCTAAAAATGACAAAAAATTTAAATAATAACAAATTCCTATCCCAAACCCTTAAACAATACACACCTACCTGAATCTCTGCGTATAGCCACACATTAGCCGCCATCTCTAAATCCCAGACCACATTGCACCTTAATGACACAGCAGACCATATCGTAAACACTGCACCACCACTACCATGGATTTGACAATGTGACATTCACTAAACTTCAGTTTCAAATAACTGTCCTTTTGATATTTCCATCTCAAGATACTGAAATGCAACATTTCAGTATTTTTGAGATTTGGAAGTGAAACCTTTCCAGATTGGTTTATCTGAAATGTTTATAACAGGTATACAGGGAATGCATGAGAGGGGTAGAACGGAGGATGAAAGCATTTAGGAAAAGGGAAAGATGAGAAGTGGTGTTTAAGAGGGGGATAAATAGGGGTGTATTGACTCAAGAGCAGGAGGGCAAAAAATTTAGCAATAAGTAGCAAGAAATGTTTGGTTTTGCTAGATGTCTCAACCTGGAGATGAACATAAGCATGACCAAGAATGGGTTAGATATTGTTTGAGCTGGATTTTATAGCTTAGGAGTTTGTTAATCATTTTTCACTTGTGTAGGGATGGTGTTCCAGAGTTTGGAGATATAACAAGAATATAGACTATATAGAATGCCCCCTGATGAATTATTTGCTTTAAAAGTGCTTAGTGGAAATTTATCAGCAGAACATAGATGCCTAATAGGGGTGTGGGGCAACAGTAACATTTTTAATGTAGACCCTTTTTTTAGGATAATAAATCAGCTTGAATGCCATAACTAGCTGAGAGTATGCTCAGTAGTTGTTTAGCTGTAGCCAGTTTCGCTGTTTAAAGGCTTGGCTGTGGTGAGTTTGGTGTACAATTTTGGTAGCAAATGTAGCTACTTTGTTGTAATAGGATGTTAGTTTGGATTATAGCATAGTGCTTAGGTTTGTAAGGCTAGCTGAGGCATGTAAGCATGCTAGCAGCAAATAAGATAAGGCTAGTGTTTTTCATCCTGGTTCTGTAAGGTACTGTTTTGCTCTGCACAGGGAGACAATTTTCTAGTGGATATTTTTAATTGTTTGAAGAATATGTTGACTAAATGTAAGATAGTCATCTATTACAAGGCCCAGTAATTTAGTATGTGGTACTACCTCAATTTTTATATTGTTTGCAAGTGTCAGAAGGATTGTTTCCAACTGAGATAATCTTTGGGAGTGAAGAGCATCAGCTTTGTTTTATTGTGATTAAGGAGCAGGTTTGAATTTTTCAACCAGGTTTTGATTGCAGTGAAAGAGATTTGAGTAATTTCTTGGAGTCCGGATATTATGGGGACTGTACATGTTAAAGCCAAGTCATCTATGTAATGTACTGTATTTGAACCAAAGGATAAGAATGTCACACATACAAACCATTCAGTACAAATTGCAAGAAAAACCAAGCCAATCTAGAATATTCACTTTGTGATACCTTAAACTTCCTGTAATGGAGACCCATGGGATATATGCAAATGACCCCTTAAGGACATCAAGTGTTTTGATTAGCATCTGTATACCCATGATGTTTTACTTTTCACTTTTTAAGTCTTTATGGATACATTCAGACCAATAAAGCCAACCTCTGTTTGCTGTGGACATGCATTCTTTGTATGTTGAGACAGGATGGGAGAAGTATAGTGGTAGAATTAAGATAGTTAAAAAATAGAGTAGGAGGGGGTGAGTAGGAATTGGGAATAGGGTAGGGAATCAGAGTGAGTCCAAGCAGGCTCAACCACTGAATTAGAAATGCAACAGTTTTGAGAGAATAAAATCAGTAATTTTTGGCTGTGACATAAGGTAAGAAAGTTTCCAGAGACAGTTAATAACTGTATCAGTTGACCACTGTAAATCAGGAGCTGAGGGGGACAGGGGATTACAGGGAGTGGTATGCAAGCCCAGGAAGTCTAAGCATAGATTTATATATGTGGTTAAGTATTAGCTACAAGATGCTGTAGTAAAGAAAGAAAAAAACGAAGAGAATAGTCTGAAAATGAAAGCAAGGCAAGTTGTTTATCCAGTTTGAGTGTAGAGAAGTAACAAGATATGTACTGTCTGTTATTTTGGACTACACAAAAGCCTGTTATACTTATTCTCCAGTATTATTATATGCTGTAATATATACCAGTGGTACAGATAAACTGAGGTGTTGTTGGGGGTTCTATGGATCCACTTCTTCTAGTACAGAGATGCACTATACAGCTACTTACTTCAGGTGGGTGGACATGGACACCAGCTGTCCATCTAGTTAGATTCTACAAGGTGTACGTCTTAGCTTATGTTAACTTTACTGGATTGCATATACATATCTACTAATAGTACATACTCTTGGTCCTTACAAGAATGGACTTTAGGTTTGGGTGTAAGTTGCTGGACAGTGATAACTCTTCTGCAGCCTGTGCAGTGTATTAGCTGGGGCTGGTTTGGTCAGTATCAACAGAGTATGAGTAGAGATGGCTGAAAGAGATGAGAGGTTTGTTTAACTGAAATGCTAGACACTGTTAGGGTAAATTAATTACTATGTTTGAAGAATTCAGTTTAAATTGAAAAAAAATCAGATGGGAAAAGTTAGTGCTTGTGAACAGGACAGGCCTTTGAAATACATTTTGCATATATTTAGGCACCACTGCCCAAGAAGTGAATTTAGACCTCTGTCTGTATGCAGGAACCCTAATTAGCAAACAAATATTTACAGTCTGATAGAGCAAGATTCAAATCAACACAACAGTATATAGCATTGCATACCTAGCCATCATTTCTGTTGCATTAAACTTGCATAGAGCCCTGTCTGTCATTAGAAACAGGTACAACTTCTGAGGCCTACAATTACTCTTAGCTACTGGTTAATGAACAACAGCTGATCTGGTCAACAATTAGTATAACACAAACTCTACACATTTCACAAAGCATCAGTAATGGTGAACATCTTACCTGTATTACTAGGTTTCATGCCTACTGTCTAAAATTTGTCTGTGTAATTGGAAGCACTATTAAATCTACATAAATATCTGTGGCTAAGGAAGGGAAACATTCTGGCAGTTCTGATAAAGTAGCCTTACAAGAGATCATTTAACATGGAAACACGCAAGAACATGTTTTCTTCAAAACTATAAACATTATCACTAGTATTATCTCACTTTGGAGAACTGCATTTGAAATACAAACATTAGTACATTTCTACACTGGTGAACTACCTTTTAGAGATAAAAACACAAAAACCTGTTCGCAACATAAAAAGAAAACATTTCTAGCAGTATAATTAGTTTCAGCTTGAAGTACTGCTTGTATGGAGTTTGCGCTTAGCTAAACACATTCCTATTAAGATACCGAGCTGCTAAACTATTGATTTCGATTTTGCAAATATCACAACATAACATTTAATATCTGCAACCTAGCGCATGGCATAAGCAACAGGGGTAATACTAGATTAAGTCAAGTAATGCTATCCTAGGAGGAAAAAAATGATTAATTAAAACTCACACTTGGTGAATGTCTATTCAAACTTTTTTAATATTCAGTACTCTGACCCAGATAGTCAACATTCTTTCATGAGACTAACCCACAAGATCTCTGTCAGTGCCATTTCACTGTCCAGTTCTCAAAATCTATTTAGAAATTTGCATGACAAAATATCCATCTAGACCAACTTATCCATTGACAATGCCATAATATTTGAGTTGAGTCATCTGAATGACAGACCCTAATGCAGTATATCCTGAAAAGCATTTTCCAAAATTATTGGTTGCTGTTGATATTATAATATGAAGTTTCTTGTCAGCGTTTCCTCAGAGTTATATCAATTGCCACTATTATGACCCTAAATTTTCAATAAGTAATTTTTGATGTACTCCTTTGCTACCAATACTCATTTTTTAAGAAAGATGTTAGAGAAATGACTGTGAAAACATTCTTAAAGATATAGGTATGCAAGCACAAACATAACAGACTTGCCACTGCATGATAAAACTTTTTGATATATCTTAACAACTGTTAATATTTACTCAACTATGTGCATTGAAAATCTAAGTTAACGATCATATCATAGAAAAAGAAACAATATCTGAAATTTTAAGGTTTATACCTTAATGTTCCCTCCAGGCTGATTACATGACCGTTTTTTTTTTGATATACAGGTAATGTACTACATTGTAACACTGAAAAAGATAAGGCATAGGGGCCTTTATAAACACACAGTACACTTCATGTCCCCGTTTATCAGTGCTCTGAGTGAGTGATCCAAACACTGCTTTAGCTCTGAAGTGGTATGAAGCCTTATGCAATTAGTGCTACTGTGTTCTGCTGGATAATACCACATGGAAATGTGTCAGTCTGGGCTCGGAGCTAATTTAAAAACGTTACATGGTCTGTACTTGATCCTTTCACCAGGTTGGAAATAGCATGGTAAAGTGATTAAAAGATGAAGTCTAGTGTACTATTTCATAACAAAGCAGTAAAGACTGACCAAAGTATTTAATGGCACACACCCATTGCTATCTATGGTGGCAACAGGTCTGTTAGCACAGCAGCAGGTATTAGAAGACTGTGTGTGTGTGTGTGTGTGTGTGTGTGTGTGTGTGTGTGTGTGTGTGTGTGTGTGTGTGTGTGTGTGTGTGTGTGTGTGTGTGTGTGTGTGTGTGTGTGTGTGTGTGTGTGCGTGTATGTATGCGTGTGTGTGTGCTTGTCTGTAGGTGCTCGTGAAATGGCATTGCAAGGCATGGTAGAATGAACACTAAACATAGTTGCATTAAGTGATTTATTCAGAGACCCATAAATGAGTCACTAATAGGCTTTTACTTCCTGGAATTCTTGCATGCCTCTGAATTGTTATATATGTATTTGTAAAAAACCAAAAATGAAGCACAAACTGGTAATAAACGACCAGGAGGTTCCACGGTCAGGGTAAACCACAGCTAATGCACGTTACCTCCTTGCATAAAAATGTCCACTGTTATTACTGTCACAAATGATTCCACGCTGAAGAGTTTCCACCAAGTTCTTACAGTAATAATGGATATTTATTCTTGTAAAACAGGTACAAAAACAGGTACAACCAACACAAAATCAGAAAAAAGGCCAGCACCAAGGAAGGTTCAAAAGTAGTTTAATAAAACTGAAACTAGACCGGTTTCAGCAGCAAGGCTTTCATCAGTAGTATAGTCAGCAAAAAGCACTTAGTCATCATCTTATATAATGTTCTTTAAGGCATCTATATGACATCACTTCCTGATAAGTCAAAAATGCAAACAAGGCAAAAGTAATTGAAAAATACAATCAAGGCAAAAGTAATTGAAAAATACATAGTTCAGTAAACAAAAAAGTTTGCCTGAGTTGCATGCATATCTCCAGATTATAATGAAAAAATCCAAAGAGACACAGTATACTGGTATATCAATGATAATAAACAAACTTAATAAGAAACATACAATAAAGGGTAAATGCCCAAAAATAAACCCAAAACAAAAGTCAGGTTATAAGAATTCTGGTGTTGAATACCAGCCACAGTATCCTAAAATGAGCTGAAATGCAAAAACCTAAGCAATGCAACCTGATAAGAAATAAGTACATATACGTAATGCAAGTGATGGTTAATTACAAATTATAATTTATCATTTAATCCAGGAGGAAAAGCCCCCAAGTTTAATGATCCACCTTTTTCTTTGGTATTTAGGATATCATGCCAACCTGTTTTAAAAGATCGATTCCTATGATATGATCAATGATGGTGAATGTAAATTTGGCAGTGGGATGTTTGATAACATGTCTATATAGTGCATTAGTTAATCTTCTGTTTCTAATGTCACCAAGGTGTTCAGAGATCCTGACACGAAACTGTCTAGACGTTTGGCCAATATAAAATGCATGACATGTACATGTGGCAAGATAAATAATCCAGTCTGAACTGCAGTTACCAAAAACTGTATGTCGTATATTTGTCCAGTGTTCCTACTAGTGAAAGAAGTAGTTTTGAAAATATAGTTACAAAAACTGCAATGTCCACATGGATAAATGCCTGAAAGTTTATCTCCAGTAAGTGTTCTTTGAGTTGGAGTGTGATCCATGACCCTGGTTTTTTTATAGTGTGAAAATAAATTCCCTAAAGTTTTGCCTTTCCTATAGGAAAAATAACATCGTTCTCCAAGATAATCTTCCAACAATGGATCAGAATTCAATATATTCCAATGAGTATTAATAATATTTACTAAATTGGCACTATTCCTGCCATAAGTGGTAACAAATCTACATACATCTGATTCCTCATTATGAGTTTTAGTATTGTATTGGAGAAGAGAATCCCTGGATTTAGCATTACTAAATTGGACTGCTGACTCAATAGTACGAGTGGAATAACCTCTGGACAAAAATCTCTTGGTTAGATCCATTTGATGACTCTGAAGATCATCCACTGAGGAACAAATCCTTTTCATCCGCACAAACTGTGATTTCGGTATGTTCCGAATAATATGTTTCGGATGGAAACTATCAGCATGTAGAAGGGTATTATATTGTGAGAATTTTCTGTATGCGGACGTTCTAAGAGTGTTATCCTCCTGTCAAATTAAATTGACATCCAAATAACTGATTGCACTCCTATTATATTCCACAGTGAATTCGATACCCCAGATGTTCCCATTCAAATGTTGAATAAATTCCTGGAGGTATTCCTCACCTCCTTTCCATATAAGCCAACAGTCGTCCAGGTATCTTCTCCATATATCAATCTCAGGTAGATATATGTTATGCAAAGGGTCATATAAAATCATATCTTCCATGTAGCCCATAAAAAGATCAGCATAAATGGGTGCAAAGGATGCACCCATAGCCGTACCCTGTAGTTGCCAATAGCAGTTTTGTTGGAAATAAAAAACAATTTTAGTTAGAATGTGTTCAGCCATACACAACAATAAGGTGTTCATCCCTGGGGGGTATAAATTGGTTTTATTTAGCCAGTATTCCAAGGCATTAATACCCGCCCAATGAGGGATGCTGGTATAAAGCGAGAATACATCAAGGGTACACATAAGCCATTCAGGGTCCAATTGAGACTCGGAGACTATCTGCAAAAATTCAGTCGTGTCCTTGATTCTTGCTCTAACACATGTTAACAGTGGTTTCAATTTTTCAGTTAGAAAAACAGACAAGGGTTCAGTGAGTGACCCAATGCCAGATACAATCGGTCTGCCTGGTGGCTGATCAATGGACTTATGAATCTTAGGAAGTAGATAAAGTTGTTGTTTCGCAGGATCCTTGACCGTCAAATGAGTTTTGGTTTTATCAGAGATAATTCCAGATTCTACAGCCTTTTCCAAAAATTCATTAATTTCCAAGGCAAAACCTGGAGTAGGATCAATCTCCATCTTCATGTAATGATGATGGTTGGAAAGTTGTCTAAGACCTTCATTCACATAATACTCAGTATCCATCACCACCACCGCACCCCCTTTGTCGGCAGAAATAATAACAATATCCGTATTATTTCTGAGTTGTGTGAGTGCTATTTGTTCCTTCCTAGACATGTTATGCTTTATAGTGTCAACAGAACCCAAATTGAAGTGTATATCCTTTATAACCGCCTGCTGGAAAACAGCAACATGTTTATCCATGGGAGGGTTAAATGTAGATTTGTGAAATCGTTTGTGCTGGCTATACACTACAACCAACACAACGTCAATGCAGCAAACACAATCCAATGATTTACCCGGGTTTCATCCGCCAAGACGAACTTCATCAGAATAACTAAACTAATTACTACTTCCCTTATATATACAAACAGATCCACCCAATTGTTTAATTAATTAATAATTAGATGTATTACTTAAGTCAATTAGAATGGAATAAAATGTTTAAAAATAAATAGACATAATGAATGTAAACTCATATAGTTCTTGTATATTCACTATGTATATTGTATATATATGAAAATAAAATTTAAATTTAAATAAATAAATTGATAAAAAGTGACACAAAAAAATCACATAGAAATTAACATGAAAAAGATAACATAAAAAGTAACATAAAAAATACGTTACAAGTAGTAAAGTACTGAATAATGTATTGCTAGTATGATATTAAAAATATATAAGTTGTAATGCAATGTGTGAATGTCTTTAGTTGTTTCTCTTCAATATACATGTATATCTATATAACGCACCACCCTAATTATATAAACACTATTCTAATTATATAAACATTATTCATTATTGGGCATATATACATGTCTTATTAAATGACTTGTACCACTGTATTTGTCACTCCTTTGGGTTTTCATAGGTACCTATACATTACTCAATTTATTATATTTTGGTGTACAAAAAATGCACATTATGTATATTCCACTTCCCTAATGATGAAATTATTTTAAAATGGTTAACTTGAAAATATGTTAAGCTATGTTAAGGCTTACCCTTAATATGATTCTTCATGAGAATGGGTTTAATTGTACAATATTCATTAAGCCCCGGCCAATTATGGGCATTCAATAGAATCTGCCATCTTAACTCCTGTATATCCAAATCATATTTTGTGCATCTTCCCTGTGCATCATTGGGTATGTAATCAATGACACAAAATTTAAACCTGTGGTCAGCATATAATTGAATATGTCTGACTAGGGCATTCGTGGTTTTCATATACTTTATGTCCAAAAGATGTTCTTTTATTCTACTCCTAAATTTTCTACTTGTCTTACCTATATAAAAGGCTTTACAATGTTGACAAAGTGCAACATATATAACATTTAAGGTATGACAATTAAAGTGCCCTTTAATTTTAATATTATACAGGTTAATCTTGATTTTATCCTTTGTGTCATTGATATACCTGCATGTTGTACATCTTCCACATTTGAAATTGCCTATTGGTCTGTGGGTTTTGTATCTCTGTACTTCCATATTGTTCTCAAAATATTCCTTAAGAGATGTATCCTTTTTATATACAAACTTGATTGGTCCCTGAAATATCTGTGCTACCATATGATCATTAATAAATAGGCCCCAATTTCTTTTAACGATATTCCTTATAGTTTGAGAAGAGTCATCATATACAGAAATGTATAGGGGTATCTGATCTTTATTTTCATTATTTGTTTTACTTATGTCTTTATCATAGCCATAACATAGTATGGCTTGGTATATTCCTACCTGTCTCTTGGTTTTAACTTCTTGTTTGATTGTTTCACATAAGATTTTTGGGTAACCCCTATTTAAAAACATTTTTTCCATAAACTCCAACTCTTCATTAAACTCCCCTTCTTCACTAATCATCCTGGCCGCCCTGACCATCTGACCCTTTACTACTCCCTTCTTCTGGTGGTCTGGGTGCCAGCTGTCATAGTGAAGGTAAGAATTTGAAAAGGTCGATTTTCTATGAATGTGTGATTTAAGCTGTCCTCTGTTTTTATCGTATGTTAGTTGCACATCCAAATATGATATATTTTCATAACCAATATGGTGTGTAAATTTCAAAAATCGAACATTATGGTTAATATATTCAAGGAATATTTTTAGTGCTGTTTCATCGTTGTCCCACACTATAAAGATATCGTCCAAATACCTGGAGTATATTTTAATATGTTGTTGAAATGGGCTATTGAATATATAATTATACTCCCAATATGTCATTATTAAATTTGCATACATGGGGGCACATGCTGCCCCCATTGCAACTCCATCAGTTTGTTTGTAATAATTCCCTTCATAATACAAATAATTATTGTGAAGTACAATTTCCATAAGGCTAATCAAGGTATTAATTTTTGTTTGGTCAAATATTTTAGACTCAAAAAGCTGTTCTTCTAGCCAGATCAATCCTATATCATGTGGTATTGATGTAAAAAGATTGCATACATCTATTGTTACCATTATATCCCCATCATTCATCTTGAATTTATTCATCATGTTAAGGAAGTCCCAAGAATCCCTGGTTATATGTGGAAATTTGGACATACTTTGTTTGAACTGATGGTCCAGGTATTGACTAATGAAACATGTTTTGTTTCTCTTTCCATCCACTATTGGTCTAAATTGTAGGTTGTTAAGACCTTTGTGGATTTTTGGTATGCCAAATATTCCACTAATAACCGGGAATTCGTTTTTTAGATATTCATATTCATCTTCCGTTATTTCACCCTGCATTAACATATCTTCCAATAAATTGTCAATTCTTTTGTGAGCGATATTAATTTCATTTATGCTTATTTCAGAATAAGATTTACTCAATAACATAGCACTCATATAAGAAACATAGTCCCCTTTATCAGTTACAACAACACCACTGCCTTTATCAGGCCTCATTATCCTGATATCTTTGATATTTAATATATATTTCAGTGTTTCTTCCTCACTTTCAGTCATGTTACTGTGTATAGATGTTCGATACTGTTTGAAAAATTCCCTAATGTCCATTTCAGCCCGTTTTTCAAATGTAGCTATTTTATCATTCATAGGTGGGTTGAATACACTGGGTTTACTCAAATCAGAACGTGTATTGTTCCTATTGTCTTGTATATTACCATCAAAGAATATTTTTAAGTTTAATTTTCTACTAAATAATTTTAAATCAATAATTGAACCAACTAATCTTCCCTTGCGACAGGGTACAAAATTAAACCCTCGCGAAAATAAGTTGGCATGTTTGCTGTTTAATTCATGTTTAGAATAATTAAATATTTTATAATCTCCATGGGTGTTAGTTATTATGTTTGGATTGCTTAAAAATTCTCTATCAATTGGTTCAAAATTATTAGTTGATATACATTGATTAACATTGTCCAGGTAATTGTCAACATTTAGATCAATATGGAAATTAATAGGAATATGTAGTTTCCCAAAATTTCATTATTTTCATAATTTATATTATCACTATTCCCACCATTACTAATCATAGTTTCTGCTGTGTTTACCAGTTGATCATTCATTACATTAGATGAATATTGTTTCATGTCAGGGTAGTCATATGTAGTCAAGTTCAATAAAATTTGATCTTCCTGTTGTGTTTTAGTTAATTCTAGTTGTATTTCACCTTGGCGATTGTTTGTAAGTAATATTTTTTCAATTTCATTTTTATATACTTGATCATCCACATATACAACCAAATTCTGCTCATATACATTGTTGTTAGTTTGCATGTGAACATTGTTTTCATTACCACTTACACCATCTATTTCTATGCATTTATTACATACAAAACCCTCCTGTGGGTATGAGCAGAATACTGTATCACATTCCGTAAATGGTAAGTTATTAATGTAATTAACCTTATTGTCATATTGTTTTACATAACTGGAATGTGAACCATATTCCCCAGTAGTATCATTAATATTTGATTCTTGTTGTGCATGTAAATAAATTGCATCAAATACATTTGTATGACCCATAGAATGTTCATAGGATTCATTATTGTGTTTAAACAAACCTTGTGTTTGATGCTGTTGATATAATCCCAAGGTTTGTACATCGGTCAAAATGTCCATATCCATAGATGTATACACATTGTCGGTGGTTCGATGTACGGATGGATTCCTCATTTGCGACTCTTCCATCCGGCTTTCGCGTTGTTGGACGATAAAAAAACTCTTTTTGGTCTGGCCCCCATATTTCTATATTCATCATCTGCTTGTTTAGTTCCATGGTTAAGTAGCCATTCCGAACGCCTGACTCCTTCTTCTGCGTTGTTTGTATTATGTTCATAGGGGCCATACTGTTGCGGATCTTCATTGTCGGAAGTGATGTCATATACTTCCTGTCTCTGTCGTGATATATATGTATAAACACAAATATATATGTATTTGTGTTTGAGTGCATGTAGGTTATGAGCAGTGTGGTCTAAGATGCTGAAACTGATCATGCATATATTGAGGAAAGAATACTTCATAACATTTTAATGCACTGGAACAATCTGAAAAGAGGTAAGACTTGGGTCATTTATTGGGAGGCAGACAAGAAGGAGTGAATTTAATTTCAAAGATGGTTGGGTGACAGTAGGATAGAAGAGGTGGCAGTGATGGATGTTGGGTGGTATGTGGAGAAGATGATGCAGATTAGTTGAGAACCTTTCAGATAACAAAACTGTCTGGGAGCTGTTTACATATAGCACAGCACCCACAGTATAGTGCAGAGAGTAAAAGGTGCAGACCACAGGTAATTCAGTGGTGACATTCAGTTGGCCTTTGCAGTTGAGGCTAAGGTGTCATGGCTTTGGTGCTCTGTGGTATTCAGCATAAATATAAAAAGCCACTTGTTATATTTGTAGCAAGCAGTTTGCCACAATTATTGTTATTATTATTATTTTGCTGCTCGGCTCCTCTTCTCAAGTAGTTATTAAAATTCATAATTCATAAAACGTTTTGCTCCTTAACTCACAGAATAAAAACATTTTTTTTGCTTCACAACTTGGGTTAAGGAGGGGGTTGTCAGATCAGGGAGCAATGCATTTCAAGCAATGTATCGATTTTGAAGATAGATTTTCTGAAGAACGTACAAACTGAGAGAGATATCAAGCTAGCAGAATTAGTGCAGGGTGTAGCCATCAGAAAGATGAATTGGATAAACATGCAATGATATGGATACAGGCTACAGGAACTAAAGCACTTGTCATTCAAGACCAGAAAAAGATACAGGGACATGATATGACTTCAAAAGATGATGTCAGGGAAATTTGAGATTTGAGGAGATCATTCTAACAACAAGAACAGAGGGGTAGGACAGAGTACAGGCAGCAGAATACATAGACTAACACCTACTACTTAGATCTTTGAAGTAATTCTTCACAGAGAAGGCTGTGGGCTCTTGTCATGGACTATCAGAATACTGAGTGAGAATTCACAGAGACATTCAAAGGGACAGGAGACAAGCCTCAGCCTCAATTCTTCAGTTGTTATAAAAACTTGGAAGGGCTTAGCACTCAAACCTGTGTTTTTAGGCAGGGTTTGAGCATTTGGAAGGTGCTCTGGAGCTCTGGCAGCTGGCCAGCTGTTATATACTTGGCACGATACAACCCATATAGCTAAGGCTACTGCAGCAGTGACCATTCAAACATCTACTGTTATGATAAGTTTACTTACCCACTGTACTTTCCCATGCAGTCGGTATTCTCAGCTATTTCACATCTCATGGTTTAAACCATACACCTTACAGAGTACACCACAACTCCTTCACATACCTCTAAACAACTCCTTAAGCTTCAGCAGCTTTCTGATATAAGCATGTTACAAAGTTACCATGACCCATAATACTACTACCCACTCTTCAGCCACTTACCACATTGAACTGGTGGTGTCTCTGAATGCCATGGAACAGCATAGCCACTAACAGTAATTACCCCTTTGGCCCTACAACCAGTTTTTTTGCAATGTGCATCCCAAACTATGCCACCTTATTCTTCCACCGTCTATCCACTTCTTCTTTTCTGCCATCCTACAAACTCCTAATGCTTAGGAACTGTAGTCTGCACCTCTCACCCTCTGCACTATACCAACCTCCCTCCTTTCTTTTCTTTATGATATCCATCTGAATCCACCTTGCCATAACCTGCTATCCTACATAAGAACTAAGAAGAAGACCATCTGAACTAACCCCAAATAGGCAAACCTCACAATTCTATTTGACATAAGCTCTATATAGCTGTGACCACACAGACTATACTGTCCTCCATAGCTCCATAGTTCAATCGCCTTGCTAAATTCTAATCAGAATTGCAGCTGCTTCAGTCCATGCTTAGCATATCTTCAACATGTCTAATTATCCCTCACTTTTCACAAATCTTCTGGTGACATGAACCATGGGTGTTGTGCTACATGTTAATATTTATTTATTTATTTATTTATATTTGTTGACCGGGAGTGTCTGACTGGACGTAGGTCCATTTTCAGCGGAGGCCCGGGGAGAAAAGCTCCACAGGTAAAATAAACAGACAGTAAATAGATCTCTCAGACAGACACATTATCTAAAAGGTCCTCAGTTAATCTGCACCACCATCTCCCCAAACCACCAAACATCCAACTTTGTCACCTCTTCTCTCCTGGCATCACCCAGCCAATTCAGAAATTAAATTCACTCCTTCTTGTCTACCTCCCAATAAATGACTCAAATCTTACCTCTTTCTAGATTATTCCACTACATTAAAATGTTATGAAGTCTTCTCTCCTTAACATATGCGTGATCAGCCTTCAGCTTCTAAGATCATGCTGCTCATGGCCTACTTACCAAAATCAGTCATGTCTTGGGTGCCCACGTCATATTTAACTTGCTGAAAGCTTAATAAACACATTTCTACATTAATCTCAAATCCGTAAATGCACCACAGCTTAAACAACTGCTGACAGTCTCCTTCACAACCAATTTGCTTACCTGTTACCTGACCTTCCCACCCAATCAGCCCATACATTTCCAAGCCCTTACTGTCTTTGCTTAACTCCACTGAAAGCATCCCAACTAGCCACAGCCCCTAACAAAGCCAGCCAACCCCTACCTTCCTTATTTATGAGTCTCCCATGAATAATAGCTACCTCCTATCAGTGATATCTGGCATGACATAGTATTAAAAACCTGGCATGCCATAACAATTTACTTGCCCTGAAATTTTTTTTGCCAGTACATGTCCAATTATTACTCCATACAAAGTGATCGCATACCACCTGGCAGTCAGTAACTTCCATACTAACTATTTTAATTAAATCATAGTGGCAGCAAGCTCATGGAATGAACAACAGGCATTCTAACCCAAGGTGTACTCACCCAGCTTTGATAGACGTGTCCTCTTAGGGTTGAATACATTCATTAGATTATGGCGACTAGTCTCCACTCACATTAAAGGCATGCATACCTAAATAGCCAGGACCCTCTCCAATCAATAAGGGTGAAGTTCCTATTTGTCCAACACTCAGGCTCAGAAAATGATTCTAACTCATGCAAGTTCATCCAGCAGCATAAAGCACAACTTACTAACCCAGCCCATCTCCTGTCATAGTGAAATAAAAAAGTAACATATAGCTATATCAAAAGCTTTCCTAATACCATGTAACCCTTCACCTCTTCATGCTAGTTCTCTGTGTAATGCAGAAACTACTCAAGGCAAATCAGTAGAGATTTGGCCTCTAACAAAACTTACTTGTCCCCTTGGTCACCCAACATGTTAATCATATTTTCAAATATGCAGGGTCGAATTCTGGCAAACCATTTTGTACTGACATTTATTATGGATATTAGACAGAAACTGTCTATATTACCAGGTTCCAAAGAAGAAGCAAAGGTAATGTGGATGGATCCTTTTAATTCACTTGCCAGTCATATTTTGGTGGGAGGAATGAAACACAGGACAAAAACACATGACAGGACATTTGAACTGGCAGACAAAAATGGAGACAAATGACTCAAGAGATGTTGGCAGAGCTGTAGCTAGGTAATTTAGTGACATGTGCAGTCCCCAGACTCATGCTACCTAAAGTACTGGACCAAAAAATAAAATGTCCTCCCTGAATGTGAGTAGGAAAAAAAATCTTGCAGTTCTAAACTGTTGATATAGTTACTCTCTTAAAATAATGCCAGTATTCAATTTGCTCCCACTGCCAAATGATGACAATGCATTTTAGTTTACAGATGGGAAGTTGGGACAACCCCTTTCACCCCAGCCTGATAATATTTGAGTGGAAACTTTAGAAAGTATTTAGGAACACAGAAAGATGTGTGCTTAGATAAAGAAGGGAGAAGAGATTATACATTGCACGGTGTAGCACTGACTTATTTTATCTCAAAGTAAATGTGAACTTACGTAAAGCTCACAATGCCATAGGAAGACAGATATTCAGGGAAAACACTGCCTGAGCCAACAGCATCAGTGTGCTATGTCTTCCTGCTTGACCTCGGTAGATATTTATTATTTAGCAGTAACTGCTTGGCATTGCACTATTAAGAGGGAACAGCATACAGGAGAAGGTTAAAGCAGGCAGAATCATTCTTTAGTTTATGTGACAGATCAAGCTGTGAAATGGTCAAGGGGTTGTTATTGAAATAATCTCGGCCTTTCAATCATCACCTGTACTTCATTCACACAATATTGGTTAAAATCTACTCAGTATTAAGCAGTTTGTCAGTTTTCATCTTGTTTGTTTTTGAGATCTTGGAGACATGTATTGACAAACCCTCAAACTGGGCATTGAGTTTGCACCCTAACAAACAGAAGTGTAAAGCTGTTGAAGAGAACATATCATGCAAGAATCTATTAGGTTCCTAATGATATAGTATAGTTTTTAGCCCAGATATGGCAGTATAGGGGGAGAGACAGAGAGTGTGTGTGTGTGTGTGTGTGTGTGTGTGTGTGTGTGTGTGTGTGTGTGTGTGTGTGTGTGTGTGTGTGTGTGTGTGTGTGTGCATATGTGTGCGTGTGTGTGCATGTGTGTGTGGGTGTGTGTGTATGAGTGCTTGTTAGTGTATACTGAAGCAGATGTCTGCAAAACAATATGTGCATGTGTCTGCATTTATTAACACGTATGTGAATATATGAACATAACAGAATAGAATCTGCCAGCTACATGCATAGACCTCATGTACTGTCTTTGTGTTACACTTAAACCCCAGTCAGCTCAGTTTTGGCAGAGCGGCAATAACAGTCTATCAACGCTGTACCATGTCACACGGAATAACCCTGAATGAAAAAGCAACATGGTACATAGGTTTAGTTTCAGCTAATTGTTCTCATTATAAAGTAACAACTCTTAGTTCGACAAATAACATTGGCAGGGAACCAAGATGACAATAAAGCTAAACAATGCAGCTGAACTGTACACATCTTTCTGAAAGTGCTGAACTTTAGCGCAGCAGTACATTTAAGAATAAGAAGAAACTAATGCTGTTTAATATAGGAATCAGAGATGAGCAATCTCAGTGTCAACAAGATTCCTTGACCTTAACATCAACTCATGAAGGAGAGAAGCTCTCTCTTGGTTAGCTTTAAATATAGCTATTGATAAGCTCTGAATGCCAATAATAGCAGCATAAGTGGGATGAAAGTTTAAGAAATATATTAAATATATTTAGTTTTTTAATCTGGCCAAAACTTCATAGTGATATACATATAACTGATCAACAGTATTCTGGTACTGAAAGGGCATCTGGGAAGAACTTATGGTGTCTTTGTCCCCCACTCTTTCTTGGTAAGAGACTGGCAGGTGACCCCAAAGATGGGGTTGAACTCAGAGTATGGGTAGACCAGGTATCAGTCCAATCTCTGAATAGACTGGATTAATGCAGAAAAAGGAGACCAAGTCTTAGGAGAGTATAACCAGATCACAGTATTGCCAGGCTTATTTCTCACAAGACATGGTGATGTAAGCAACACTCATTTCAGGGCAATATACTGTGCCCTCAGCCACAGAGGAGTTGTTTAACACCACTGCTGGGGGAAGGTCTATTTGGTGCAATACAAGGAAAACCTAGAAAGGAGCATGTTGTGAAATCAGAGGTAATGGCTTCCAAGCCTAATCCTGGTGCTGCACCTTTGGATGTTTTAGGAATAAAACAACCTGTAAATTAAATATATAGGCAGACAGAGAAAGATACATATTTACAGCTTTGGATACACAGATATAAAACTGGGAATATTAAACATATTTATATAAATACACGAGGGTGCACAAGGTTTAATTAAGTCCATGAATGCTGATGAATGCAGAACATTACTTATGTTTAAAATGATAAAAAATGAGTTGCTAATCAACAGAAACACACATTTCTTTGGGAAGAATCACCAAATATGCAGATTTGCAACCTGTGCCATGTAGTTTATATCTTTTCAGTTAAAAAGCCCAGTGTGGTTTATCTACAATTTGACCATGTGGTTGCCTGGGTCAATCAGCTAGAACATATTTTGCTAAGCAAATGATAAAGAGAGCATTTTGCTGCATGGAAATATTTCAGGATCATGGTCAGTCCTGTTTCAACACTTAATGTTTGCTATGCTATATACAGTTCAGGTGCATTTGAGCTGTGACTTAAGAACATTCATTAGTCTGCAATTTTAATTGTACTTTTTTGGGCAGTTTGATGTTATTAAGTGACAAAGATGACTGGCAGTTAAGGAAGCTGAAGGCTGTTAGATTAAGTAACAGCATTCATCTTTACCAGACATATGAGGTTACTGCAGTTTGCACTAGGATAGTAAGGGACCTCCCTTTCTCTTATTTCTCATGCATGATATCCTTCTAGAAACAATGAAATAAATTCCTCTGTTAGCATTTCTCAAGTTTTTTATGTGGTTATTGGTAGTCAGCAGATGTAAAATTGAGTGTGTTGTCCTTAACGATTTAATGATGATAATGTTAGAAAAGAGATCTGCACCAGTGATTTCTATGGTATTGTACTTCATTATACATGACACACGGAGACTGAGGACTCATCAGGCCTCATTCATTTATAATCACCTTTTAAAAGATGAGTGATCACAAGATTCTTAGGTGAGATATTAGAAATCCCAACAACTAGGTGGGGGTATGAAAGATAGGGTCCATTGGGTCAGTGGAGAAGAACCAAGTCATTTCTTTGGCCCTACAGGGTGCAGTTAGATAACTACAGTTCACTCTGTACTCGAGTGTTTTTAGAAGGAAGAAAACGGTGACGTTTGTATCCCCGAGAACATCTGAATTGAAGAAGGTAGAAGGGATTATCAACTGATGAAAGGGGCTAAGGCAGAAGATCCTTTCATGAGTAGGGACTAATATAGTAGTTGCTGGGTCAGAGTGATTTTGAGGTCAACACATCAGTTAGACTGATGACACTGTTAGCATTATTAAGAGATTACTCAAGCAGCAGAGATGCACTGTCAGTGGTATGAGGCTTTATGAGTGGGTTCTATTTACAGGATGACCCATGGGTGACTAGAATAAAGGTAAAAAAGATGCAGTTAGTTGGGGATAAGTAGCAGGTGGTGTAGGCACTTCTATATATGAAAATTGGGCTATTATTAACTCCCCAAGTGATGTTGACATCCTACAGAAAGGCCTCACTGAGACCAATGACTGGTGTCAGAATGATGGCCTTAAGCTCAATGCCAAAAAATGATGTGTCGTCATCCCCCTTGGGAAAAACCCAATTCCCATGAACTATCACATTGATGGTAGTCCACTGAACACTCTCAGAGCTTAAATATGTTTCACAAATATTAGCCACAAAGATAGGTTTAAATATATTTAATAATAAAAGACCAAGACAATACTCAAACAACACAGTTACCACAGAGTTCAGAATCACAGGAAATATTTTAAAACAATATTGCAGAACAGTCTCAAATAAATACAGAAGGTATGTAAAATAATATTTACTATATTCCTATATATATCTAAGATAGATTACTGTACCCTGGTTACTTACTATTAGCAAGACAAATGCTGATGAGAGGATGTTTCCAGGTACAAGACAAGATACAAAATGCACAGTCTTTCTCTGAGAGAGTTCTTAAATTACTATCAAGCATTACTGCTGAGTCAGCTTGGATTACATCACTTTTTGTCACCTGCCTTCAGTTCCCAGGCTATCAGATACCAACATAATTTTATCATCTCTGTGTGAGAAGTACATATCTCTCAGATGTGCAGCTGCTAGAAAGCAGTAAAAAACTTTAAATTTTAAACCTACTAATTAAAATTACTTTCCAGACAATAGAAAAACTTCTAGCTCTAGACATTGTGTCTGCTTGCTGCATTGAAACTGAGAGATAACACAATCGTAAAATGCTTTGATTCCAACTTATTTTCTTGAAGTTTTGCAAGTTAACTGAATGTTCCAGCTTTTACTATTAAAACATACATTTGCACAGGTATATAGTTTATATACATTTCTGTTCTTTTCCAGTAGGATACACTGTGGTTACATTCTTGAAGCTCAGTACATAACATACAGTTCTCTTACATTTGTAAGACAAGCATACGAATCATATTAATATTCACAAATGACATATGATTATTTACAAAATTCCAGATAGCTGGGCTAACAGTGTTACAATCCTGCCCAATGCTGCATGCTTAAACAGTCCATGCATAGGATGTGCGTTGTCCTTCATTATTTTGGTGGCCTTTTGGATGCTTTTTGCAGAATAAAAATGTTGTATCGATGGAAGACTGGAACCTGTTACCTTCTCTGCAATCCTCACCACTCTTTGTAGCATCTTCCTTTCTGTAACTCTGCAGCTTCCAAACCACACTGTTAAGTTGTAGGTAAGGATGCTCTTTATTGCACCTCTATAGAAGCCGAAGAGAATATGAGGAGGAAACCTAGCTTTTTTCAGCCGTCTTAAAAATGGAGATATTGGTTAACTTTCTTGACCAGTTGACTTGTGATTTCTGACCAGAAGAAATCCTCTGATATGTGTACACCCCGGAATTTCATACTCTTAACCCTCTCCACACTCTCATCATTGATCCTGAGCACTGGGTGGTTTGTTCTCCTTTTCCTGAAGTTAATGATACTCTCTTTGGTCTTGCTTGCATTCAGGTCAAGATTGCTACCCTCGCACCAACTAATCAGAGATGCCACCTCCTCTCTGTATGCCCTTTCATTCTCATTTGTGATGAGCCCCACAACTGTGGTGTCATCAGCAAATTTGATGATATGGTTGCACTTCTGCTTAGCATAGCAGTCATGGGTCAGGATGGTGAATAACAGTGGGCTGACAACACATCCCTGTGGAACCCAGCTGTTAATCATGATGCACTTTGATGTGCTCTTAGTTGAACACACCCTCTGTGGACTCTCAATCAGGAAGTCCAGGATCCAGATACAAAGATGTTGACTGATTCCTAAATGTTCCAGTTTTTCTATCAGCTGCATTGGTACCACCATATTAAATGCAGAGCTGAAGTCTAAGAACAGCATCTGCAAATAGTTGTCTTTGCCCTCTAAATGTTTAAGGGAGATGTGCAGTGCTACTGATATGGCATCAGCCGTGGATCAGTGATCTCTGTACGCAAACTGCTGAGAGTCAAAATCAGAAGGCAGGCATAATGAAAGATGTTTTTTGATCAGCTGCTCAAAACATTTCATTACAGTGGATGCCAGAGCAACTCATCTGTAGTCATCTGGCTGGAGACTGTGGTTTTCTTATGTAGTGAGATGATGTTAGTTTCCTTGATGAATGAGGGTATTTTTGCCATGGCAAGAGAGGTATTAAAAATGTCCTTGAGCACTGTGCGTAGTTGATTAGTACAGCCTTTTAACACCCTGCCCAGTAAATTGTCTGAGCCAGCAGCCTTCCTGGGGTTTACTCACCTTAGCTCTATTCTTACCTCCTCTGTGCTGAAGCTGAGTACTGCATTCCTCTCATCACTGGGTAGCTTTAGTGTCAACCTGATGTTTCTTTCCTCAAATCTACCAAAGAAGATGTTCAAACTGTCCAGGAATTTGATGCTGTCCTCACACTGTGCTGACCTGATTTTGTAGTCAGTGATCTCCTATGTGCCTTGCCATAGTCTCCTTACATCCTTCATGTCTTCAAAGTGTCTCTGTACCTTTCTGCCATACTCCCTCTTAGCTTCCTTTATACCCCTCCTCAGATTACCTCTTGCTACACTTAATGCTGATTTGTTGTATGCCTGTAAGCTGTGTTTCTCTCCTTCAGTATCTCATATACCTTAGGGGTGAACCATGGCTTCTGGTTAGCTCTAAAAGTGATACTCCTGGTATTTGTTACCCCATCAACACAGTTTCAAATGTATGCATCACTACCTCAGTATATTCATCAATGTTCAGATGCTGTTTCACTGTAGCTGCCTCCTTGAACATATCTCAGTTGGTTCTTTCAAACCAGTCTTGGAGGGCATCCATAGCCCCCTTGGGACATACCCTGATTTGTTTCTTTGTGGGTTTCTCTCTAACCAGTGCAGGTTTGTAAGCTTGCAATAGCAAGATGGTATAATGGTCAGATGTTCCCATTTGTGGAAGTTGCACTGCCTTATAAGCTTTCTTTAAGTTTATGTACACCTTGTCCAGGATATTATCACCCCTTGTAGAAACATCCGCATACTGATGGTAGTGTAGTAGTACTTCTTTCAGATCTGCTTTATTAAAGTCACCAGCTGCCACATGTACAGAGTCAAGATATTTGCTCTGCAGCTCGCCCATTTGATTGCATAGTTTATTTAGAGCCTCAGTAGTATTAGCACTAGGTGGGATATACACCACTGTTACACTGACCCCATTCATCTCCCTGGGCAAGTAAAATGGCTTGCATTTAATGGACAGGAACTCTAAGTTGTCATAGCAGTGTGATAGTATGATTTCACAGTTGCTGCAGCATCTTCTATTAACATAGATGCAGACTCCACCTCCTATGGCCTTTCCACACAAGTGTATGTTATCTGTCTGCACAAAACAGCGGAAAATTCTCTAGGTTTACTGCACTATCATTTATCTTGTCATGCAGCCACATCTTAGTAATCAAAAATAAACACGTATTTCTCACCTTGTTCTTGTTGGAGAGTTCCAGTCTCAAGTAGTCCATGTTGTTATCCAGTGATCTCACATTAGCTAGCAGTATAGTTGGTAATACAGGCCTGTAGGTGTTTGCTTTTAACTTTACAATAATACCTGCTCTGCAGCCTCTTTTCCTTGTTCTCTGACATCTCTTCCTCTTTTTTCTTGTCCAGCATATTCCAGAAACCTGTTCTACCAGTTTCAGGCACATTAGAGTGTGAGGAGTTAAAATACCCAACTGTTGTAGCTCTGTGCAAGTAGTAGGCCCAAAATACTCTGCAAACTTCAAGGCATCCAACCAGCAACATGCAGATGTTGACTGTTTAATTTCTAGTATATTCTGTCTACTATAAATTATTGTACCTTCAATTAGAAGTGCAAAAACAGATTTTTTTAAGATTTGTTGTGAAAAAGAAGACAAAATATGCATATCTCTAGAATGAGCTGACATAGCCACAGCCACACAGAGTCCCAACATATATTTTTTAAATAATAATGAAATAATTAATAATAATTATGATGGCCGTGCCCTAGCCCAGCAATCAAGGAGCCTCAATCCTCACCACTAACACCAGGGAGGTTGTCTCATAGTAGAGAAAAGGATAACTAACACACACAATAAAGTACAATTTCCCTTAAGTGCACACAGAGATCACAGTCAGTCTGGGGCTGGTTACTCCTTTGCTCACCAGGTCCCCAATAAGACTGCCCACTGGCACAGCTATAGGGTACAGGTCTCAGCCTAACTGGGCAAGTTAAAACCTCCAGTACCCTCTCTGTCCAACCAGTGCTTTGTGCCCCTGCCAAATAGCTGACATAACACACACACACTTTGAGATAAGTATTTATACAACTTCACAGACACTCCTGGGAAAGGCTGACACAGATTCTCCAGATGTGCCCCTTTACCCAGACTATACAGTTGTAATTACTCCACCATCCAGTTAATAATATCAGCTACTAAAAGGCCCTTAAAAGGGTGTCCAATTATTACTGTGCAATATTAATATCCAGTGATAATATGATTAAACAGTCTCAAGGCTTAGTTTGGAGTGACTTAGACAGTAAACTCTATAAATATGGAATGTATTATAGAGATTATCTCTACATAAAGTAGCCACATGTAGAAGGTTTTAAAAATATTTAATAATAAATAGTTAAAACACAAGACAAAACTATTATACCACAGAGATATCTAGGAGTTCAGAGATCACACAGAAACTTAAAATAATACAGTAGGACAGGTCTGATTTCATAGAAAAATGCCTAATTAATCTTTACTAGCTTAAACTATTCCTACAAGAAACCACAGTGCTAGAAATTTACATGCGAGCACAAGGCAGAGTGCTGATAAATTGGATATCCAGATTAAAATGCTCTTGATCTCTCTGAGACACAGTTTATAAAACATCGCTAACAAACATGTATCTGGGTCCTCCCCAGATTACATCATGTTGACACTTAGGTTTTCCCAGTATTTCATATTGCATCATCTTGACACCTGCTCTGAGTTCCCAGGCTAATAGAAACTGCATTATTTAGCAAGCTAACACCTGCACAGGAGAATAGAACACTAAAAGGCATTTCACATATGCACTCTAGCAATTACTCCTTAGTTAACACAATAGGCATAATGTCTTCAGCCAGCCTGACTGGAACCAACTTTAAAGATCAAAGAATGTCATAAAATCCTTTCAATTTCAAAAGACAAATTTGAAAAGCTTGCCTTAGTTTTTCTTTATAAGCAAGGGGGCAATGTTGTAACAATCTTGAAGTTCACATTTTACAGTGTTTTTCTTTCATTTAAAAACACACGCCTGTATTTTACATTTGTTTATACAAATGATAGAATTATGCATTAAATTCTATTTGACTAGGCTGACAGCCTTTGTCCATCTCTCCCCAATCGTCACATCTCTTCCCCCCGGGGAAGTCAAGCAAGTTTTTCAAGTGCCCCTTGAGAAACACCGCTTGAGAGTGTCAGGTCTATCTAGGTGTACCTCACCCCATTCCCTGTCTTGAGAGCCCATCTGCATTGGCATTGCTACTCTCACTGCGGTGCTACACTGACATATCATATGCTTACAACCCCAGACACCATCTTAGCAACTTGGCATTTTGCTGACTGGCTGTTTAACCACATTAGGGGGTTGTGATCTGTCATCATAGTGAATTTTCTTCCATACAGATAAGGCTGAAGTTTTTGTAGTGCCCACACTATAGCTAGACATTCCTTTTCCACTGCTGCATAGCATTCCTCTCTGGATTGGAGCCTACGACTGAGATAAATCATTGGGTACTCTTCTCCCTCTGAAGAAGTCTGGCTGAGTACAGCCCTCACCCCATAGTTTGAAGCATCCACCTGCACAACAAATTCTTTGCTGTAGTCTGGACTGGCTAACACAGGTGGTTCTCCCAAAGCTTATTTAAGCTTCTGAAATGCCTGCTCAAATGCTGGGGTCCACACTACCTTATCTGGCCTGTTCTTCCTTGTCAGGTCTTTAAGGGGAGCAGCTATGGTATTATAATTGGGAATGAACCTTCTGTAGTACCCTGCTGTCTCTAAGAATGCCCTCACCTGCTTTTTGGTAACAGGTGTAGGCCATGTCTGAATAGCTTTCATTTTGGCTGGTTCTGGCCTTATCTTACCACTCCCCACTCTATGTCCTAGGTAGGAGATGTCTGCCATACCCAACTGTCATTTGCTCGGCTTAATGGTCAACCCTGCCCTCTGTAGTCTGCTCATCACCTCCCTGACATGCTGGAGGTGCTTTTGCCAGGAATGGCTGTAGATAGCAATATCATCCATGTAAGTAAGGGCAAACCCTCCTGCTCCTGCTAAGATATGATCTACCAGCCTCTGGAAAGTCACTGGGACATTCTTCATCCTAAAGGGCATCTTTGTGAACTCATACAAGCCTAAAGGAGTCACAAAGGCTGACTTCTCTCTAGCACTGGGAGTCAAGGGCACCTGCTAGTAACCCTTGGTAAGATCAATGGTTGTAAGATAATTAGCCCCACCCAGCTGCTCTAGGGCCTCATCTGTCCTAGGCATGGGGTAAGCATCTGCCTCTGTGTGACTATTTAATTTACTGTGATCCACACAGAACCTGGTGCTGCCATTCTTCTTTTGCACCAACACCACTGGTGAAGCCCAGGGACTGTTGGACTCTTGAATCACCCCTAGTTCCAACATCTCCTGTACCTCCTCCCTCAGAGTCTGTTTGACTCTCTCAGGCACCCTATAAGGGGCCTGCCTGATAGGCCTTTGGGGTCCTGTATCCACCTGGTGCTGCACCAGGTGGGTGTTCCCTGGTTTCCCGGTGAACATGTCCCCAAACTCCTGCAACACTGCTCGGATTTCTCGAACCTGGGTAGGAGATAGCTGCTGGGATATTGCTACCCCTTCCACCGAGGTGTCAGCCCGAGGCTCAGTGAGGAGATCATTCCCAAGAACTCTCTCAGACTCTTCCAGCAATCCACTGCAAATGCTCAGCACAAGGGCCTCCCTATCATGGCAAGGTTTCATCATGTTAACATGCTACAATTTGTGCCCCTGCCATCTGCCTAGCACTTCCACCATGTAGTTAACATCACTTACCTTTCTTACCACCTTGTAGGGTCCCTCCCAAGCTGCTTGCAACTTGTTGTGGCTGACAGGAATGAGAACCATCACCTGCTGCCCTAAGGCATACTCTCTAGCATGAGCATTCCTGTCATACCACACCTTTTACTGTTGTTGGGCTTTTGCCAGGTTTTCCTGGGCCAGGCCCATGAGTTCCCTGAGCCTTGTTCTGAGGTTCAGGACATTTGCCACAATAGACTCCTTGTGAGACTCATACTCACCTTCCCACTCATCTCGAATTAAATCTAGAGGTCCCCTCACCCTATGCCCATACAGCAACTCAAAGGGTGAAAAACACATGGATTCCTGGGGAACCTTTCTGTAAGCAAACAACAGATGGGGCAAATATTTGTCCCACTCCCTCTTAAACTGATCTGCAAATACCCGCAGCATGGACTTGATTGTAGAGTTTAACCTCACAACAAGACCATTAGTCTGGGGATAATTAAACTAATAATTTTATAACATTTTTGTTAAGAGAATGGTGGAAAGCAATGCTGCCCTTCTGTTTATGCTAATGGACTGAGCTTCTCTGATATTGCAGCCTTAAATATAATTGATGGATATCCAAATTGGCAAGTAGCCTGGATGTTTTACAGATGATCTAATATTTTAGCTTTCAGTCATTTGCAGATATGAATTTTGGAAATGCAAATTTAAGCAGCAGCCATGTGATATGGCTGCTGCACAGTTTGAATTCAGTTATTGCTGTGGATATATACAAGAGCTTGAAGCACAACTGAACTGTAGAGCAGTACCTCTCAATAAAGTTTGGGTTCATAATTCAATCAGTATGCCATTTTGTGTTTTCAGGACAAATTATTGATAGCAAATCAGAATTTTTTAATGATAGTGAGTATTTTAATGTCTCTGTCAAAAAATAAATTGCTTTTATGCAGGTAATTGCAGAAAAAAATATACGGATTATCAAGGAAGATATATGGTTGATGAATTTTATGTCAGTACTATCATTTACCACAAGGTGTTCTAAGCTCAGTGTCTTCATAATTAGAACAGGATATTGGGGAGGAGGCCAAAACCCTTGATAGGAATGTATAATGATAAAGCTACCTGTGGAGATGTGACTTTAAACCTCTCTTTTTATCCTGTTTCAGCTTTGCTATCTACTGGCAAAGCAAGCTGTCTGGTACACTGTTAGCAGTTATTCCCTTAAATACACATGAAATGACAAGACACAGTTGTAGTGGTTTATCAGAAGTAATCCACAAATCTCATAATGCAATTGCCTTTCAAGGAACTTGGCAGCTAATGTTGCTCTTAACATACTTCCCAAATGTCTTAACAGATTGTAGGATCAAAGCAACATTCTAGTCTCTCCACTTTTTTTTTTAACATCAGTTGTACATTTTGCCTTAATATAACTTTTAGTAATTTGTTTACGCCATTAGTTATGTTACTGTGAAGTCTGATGACAGTGCCTGTGCTTTACCGAGAAGACGGTATCTGCTCTAAGCATATTGAATTTTAATGTGCATTTGGCATAGTGCACACCATGTGGTTATGGTGAAGACATATTACTTGTTTTGCCTTTCCTTTTTCATATCAACGCTGCAACTGAACTAAATGTACTTTAGATATCATTCTGGCAAAGAGGTTGCTGTTCACCATAAGACTAGAGCAGTTGTTAAGTCAGAATTCCATAAATAGATCTGATTGAATGCCAATGAATGTTTGTGTATTTGTAGTGTCGATATGTGTTACATTACTGAGGAAAGTTTCAGTTTTACTTTAGCAATGTGGTTAGATACCTGTTTTTGATATCTAAAATAATGTATCAAGTAAGATGCTATTTAGCTTTATCAACTTGCAGTAAGTTGCTAAGACTTGTTATCATATTAATATATTCTTTAAAGATCAGGTGCAAAGTTTTTCAATACCATTTCTTTTTTGTTATAATTATGCCCTCAACTTGTGACATGGGCTTTCTTATTCTGAAATGCATAGTTTTTACTTTAGTTAATTGAGCGGACCTATATTTATTATGTTTAATAAATCAATCAATAAACACAATTATATTCAAGTAAAAGGTAACAAAAGTAAGATGGAACAGCATAAGATTTTTAGTAAGTTATATAGTGCTTGGCAGACAGTGTAAAACTAATAAAACCATTGTCTATCAATGGACTGATTGATCTCTTTTAGGGATAAAATGACTTATATGTGAATTACACAGATTCTGGATTTGTCCAGAATACCAGTTACAGAAAAAAAAAATGAAGAAAGAAAAGAAAGAGAAACCATGGGAGAGTGAAGTGTTTTACCAGCACAGAAAGTTGGTAAAAATACTTAACACTGCTAAACAGATAGCAGCGTGTCTGTCAACTTCTTTAATTAAGAAGTCTGGGCAAATCCAAAAATAATTGGAGGACAAAGGAGCATATCAGTGTCAGTTTTTAAATATGTTTAGTTTTTAAATATGTCTCTAATTAACTTAAAAAGTTAATAGAACGACAGGTTTTGCATCAGCATGCATTTTCTGAATGAGAGGAAGCATGAAACTCTTCCTGGTATTACTGACTGCAATTCTCACTGATTGACCAGAAATTCAAAACCTTTACAAAGGGCAGGGCAAACCTGCAAGCCAACATCAGGAACAGCCGAGAGACTTGAGCAGAAGGCAAAATAAAGTGCTCCTTTGTGGAATTATCAATTTAAAAGCTGTTATATACATCAGCATAACACACTCTCTGTCATACTCAGTATACAGTTGTCTTCTTCGAAGTAATAACTTTACTGCATCTTCATTTTCACAGTTGTGTGAATATTCCAAATGTTCTCTTTTCAGCATGAATTCCTTGTGGTATAACATACACAGGCACTGTACAGTTAGTCTGTCATTGAGGTGATTCACACATTAATAGTTTTCTCTCTAAAATCCATTAGTAGACAATTGTTTACTAGTTTTATGTCTGCTTTATTGCACTGCATGCTAAGCATTATACACCTTACCAAGAATATTTTCCTGTTCCATTTGACATTTACCTTTCACTGAAATATAGCTGCATTTATTTATTGTTTGATGGACCGACTGTGCTGCCTTCTGTTTATTTTTATATAAAATCTGGTGCAGACTACAGAAACATGCCAACCTGCTACTGAACTGTTTCTCTTCTTTCTGATACATCATCAGAAGGCAGGCTGAATGACATGGAATCCAAAAGTAATTGGACAGTTGCTCAGAACAGATTAAACAGAAACACAAGCTTATTAAAATTAATAAATACAGATCCACTGAAGTAACTAAAGTAAAAACTACATGCTTTTGAATAAGAAAATCCAGTTTTCAAGATGAGGGCATAGTTATAATAAAAAGAAATAGTAAAAAAAAACAACTTTACACTTGCTCTATAATCTTTAGCCAATATTGATAAATATAAGCATTATTTCACAATATGGATTCAATTATTTTACTAAATTCCTAAATCTATAACAAGGCAAGGCTTTAACTTAAAGAACTTTCAGTCTGTTTTATTGATTGAATCCTTTGCTACTGACCAGTTTTTGGTCTCTGTATATAAATGCCTTTACCCCCAAGATTGTTAGAATTTGTTTTGCAATAAAATTTGTGGTGATTGTTACTAACATACTTACTAATAAAGTACCCTATGACTGGACCCCTACACAGAAAAAGAAGCAGCTGCATATCTTATTTTAATGAAAAATAAGGTTTAATATAATTTTCATGCCACAGCAAGAAATAATATTAGTTTTCTACAGAAGTGCAAATTCTTTTTAGGCTTGAAGTTACAGCAACATTATAGAGCCATGTTGTTGGTACCTTTCGATATTTGTTACTCTAAACAGAATTGAAAGTTATGTTTTGTGAGCAAATGGATGTTTTGCAAATGCTTTATTTTATGAATTTTAAAATGCCACTCTGGCTTGAATTTCACCCTACCTTCAAATGACAATATATTTTGATGGTTTCTAGAAATTTAAGGATTAGACACCTGGATGGTCAGCCTTATACTATATAATTCCTGTTCTAATAGCTACTAGAATAGCAGATAACAGATTATCAGATTTGTGCATGCATGCCTGTTGGAACATGTGAAATATGTATATTTTAATATAACATTTAAAATATCAGAAAATATCACCTTTTCTGAGGAAAGAGTATAATGGTGCTTATGTTTTTTTATAAGAACACAATGAAGATATAATTCAGACATATACTGAGTATAAAATGAGAGATTAAATGTTTGTTACAAACCAAATGCTGGAGAGAGAAAGCACGTGGATGCCTAAATAAATCTACTGGTGGTACTTAGCAACATATGACCATCTCTCAGAAACCATTTGAAATGTTACAACATTTTTTTCTGAATAGCAAATCATGACTAACGTACTTATCTATAAAGGGGTGGGAGGTTGGCATGATTTAGGTGTTTACCTTATAAACACAAGGCGTGGGGTTTGATTCTCACATGGGGTAACTGGCTAGGATTACATAGTACTAATCTATGAATCTATGACACTCAGTTACAGAATGTACTTAATTTCTGATCACAGTTACAAACAAAATGCAATTTTTTCTTCAAGTAATATACTTTACTGCATGCAACTCTATATTGCAGGAATCAGGATTCTTATGATAAAGAACTTCACTATTCAGGACAAATGTATATAATTTTATTTCATATAAAACTAAAACTCAGAAAATATATACTATGGATCAGTACTGTATTCTCCATCCTAAGTATACATTTCATGCCCCAGTGGGGATCAAATATAATGAAAAATTTCAAACTGTGACAGGGAAGGCTTATGAACATACACATTTGTTAAGTAGGTACAGTTGACTATATTTCAGACCCCAACCCCCCCACACACACACACACACACACCCTGTGATTCTGTCATAATGCTATCAGTCAGTGAAAATGGATGGTTAACTACAAAACATACAATTTATTATTTTGCTCATGGGGATTTAATTGCATCTTGAAGGTGAGTTTTATCCCAATACATTATCTGCCTAAAACCATTAAAACTGAGCCACTACGTGGTATAATTAAGAACAAAATTCCTTTCCATTAGAAAATGTATATTATACAATAGAGCATCATAAGTTCTGGAAAATAAGCACACTGATTGGTCAGTCTAACCAGCATGCCCATTGTAAATCCAGCATATACCAACAGGAAAAAGTCCAGCCTCTAGAGTATAATTGAGCAGCTGAACTTTCCTGTTCCCATATGCAACATATTAAAACTTAGTAAAACCACAAACACCCGGAGCAGCAATAAAGCACTACCATACTACTCAGTCTCTAACAAATCTTTACAAAGCCTACTGTAATTAACAGACACACGCCTAAAAATACTGACACACTTTAAATATTGTTCTTATAAACTTACCATTTTGCTAGTACAGTATCTGTGTTAGCACATATTTCCTAAATGATAGGAAGTCAGAAACTCAGCTGTGCCACTTAACAATGTGACATTATTTACTAACTTTAATACTTACAATACCCACTAACATTTAAGAGAAACAAAAATTTTATGAAGAAACACCAAAAATATTAGGCAAAAACCTGGATATTCTGCAAAAATCTAGACAGTTGAGAGTTATGAGCACTAAGTAAGCCATTAAATTGAGTGAAGGTATACTAAACTACTTTCACTGTTTAAGCACTATACATATGTTGTGCATTTGCAGGAATGTATAAATACCAAACCTATATTAAATAGTATTTGTCTAACTTAAGTTTGCAGCTATTAGAAAAGTCATGATTACAGAGATGGAAGTAATAACCACACTCCCCTTTTCACTACGTGCATGCACACATACTTTATGCTTAACACAAAGTTAAACTGTTACAGCCCCAATAAACACTTAAAATAACCACAACAACCCATGCATTTTACCAACCAATGTTTAATTAAATTAAAAGAAAAAAATAAACAATAAACTTGTACTAAAAGTCTGAGACTACTTTCTGTCAGAAAAAGTGGAACAATACAAAATAAAACAAACAGAAAGCGAAATAACAACACAAACATAACATAAAACAAGGCTAGCACCATTGTATAATAACAATAATGCACAGCTGGGTATAGGCAATGCTAGATTTAACCATGGTTGACTTTCTTTGGTCACTTGGGGTTTACCCTCATGACTAAACCATGTCAACCATGGAAAAATCCAGCATTACCCACACCCAGCCATGGGTTATTGCTATAGGATTATACCACTGATGTAATGACAGCTCATTAAAAATATGGTGCACTAATACTGTATTCATTATTGTGAGCAGAATTCATATACCACCCCTCAAATGGAAACTAATAAAAATGCAAACATGTCAAAATGTGACTGTAAAGTGGCCTATTATACATTCTGCTAGGGTCTATATATAGAAGATTATATGTCAATATTCCATAGAGATTTCATTAGAAAACTTTCAGACAGGGACAACAATATAATCTTGTAAAAAATCAAAAACAAACGTTCTTTAAACTGCTATTCTACCCCCAGGGATTTTAGAAGAAATGAACACTGAAATTGACCTTAATAGTTTAGCTGCTTTCCTCCAACAAAGTCGAGCAAATATATATTACACTTGAAAGAATAACCATTTTCTTTTGAAATATGCAGGATTTTAGGCAAGTTTCCCAAGTCAGGTTAGGCAGCAGCCAAACCCCCCATCCCATAGCTTTTTGTTTTACCCTCACTTCCATCTTATCTTATACTCTATTTCCCAGTACTTTATCCAGACGTGCTTTTATGTTTACTCCATCCTTTCCTACACCTTCATGTCTTCCCCAGCCTGACATTACCTTAGGTGTTGCATTTTTCTGTAATAAGGTGACTGCCCACTAGGTGGCACCTCTATATTTGCTGTCTGCCAAATATCTTTACCCTTTTCTTTCACATCTCACTATCTACGCCTTCTGTTCTTTACTTTAGCTTTTCTCATACTAAGCTACCCTTACTAAGTTCCCAGCTCTCTTTAAACTCCATCTCTTCCCATTCTACTGTGCCCTAAAGTATCTCATATCACTACTTTCCCCTCTAATCATCCTAAATCTCCCACTGCTAAGCCTCTCATCTCCCTACTACACTTCCCACCTTTACACTCACCTGTAGCCTCTCTATTTCACTGATTGTCTTTCTTGACAGAGGACCCCTTGTTTCATCCTGCTCCGCTCGCCCTGTGGGCTCACTCCGCTTCCCTATCCTGCCCCCAATTACCACCCGCCCCCAGTGCTCCTACACTTATTCCTCCTATACCACACCCCCTCAAACACTACACCAATCACACTGTTCACATTATTATCACACCCCACCTCCCTTAACACAATACAATTAGTAACACCTACCTCCCATTACCTCTATTTACTTCCTCCGCCATATACACCTCAACACCTGCATACCAACCCCACCCTTCATTCAACTCCCATCTATTAATTCCATAATGTCAAACTCTCCCACCCAATACCTAATTCAACTACTTCTCCTACTTCCACTCCTTCCTTCTCTTTTAACTTTCTATCTCCTAACCTCTTATGAACATCCACTTTACTCCTCCCTTCCCTTTCCCTCTAAACATACTTCTACATTACCACTAGCCACTACTCCAAATTTCCTAAACATTATATCCACACCCAACTACATACTTCCCAAATATCACAGACTAGCACCCATTAAATACACCAATCACAATAATAAAAAACTACTCGACTATTCTTGCAAGCCATTTTACCCTAAACACATCATATACCTTCACTCCCTACTAGATGGAGACATACATCCAAACCCTGGTCCTAACCATACCTCTACCTCTGAAAAATGTACTCTAATCAATAGTAGCTCCATAACCCCTTCCAAGCCTGCTAACTCTCTCCTCATCGCACATCTTAATACAGGCAGCATTAATAATAAAATCCCACACCTCCATGCCCTCCTAGATGTCCACCAATTTGATATCCTATGCTATCTGAAACTTGGCTTAAACCCACAATTAAAGATAATGAAGTAACCTCACCTGGTTATAATATCATTAGAAAAGACTGTACTACCAAAAAGGGAGGAGGGGTCGCAATCCTCTACAAAACAGAACTACAAATCAGCACCATAGACCTTGACCCACCTTTACACAACCAAGCTGAAATACTTATCACTAAACTTCAGGTCAACTCTTGTAAAGCTATAAATGTCATATGTTTATACCTGCCTCCAGGAAACAATATTAATACCCTTGAAAATATCCTAAATTGGCTTTCTATCACACTCCCACAAGAAACCATAATTTTAGGAGACTTTAACATTGATTGCCAGTCCTGTAATAATATACACCCTTTCACCCATGTTAACTTATACGACTTTACACAAACTATTAACTCCTCTACCAGAACTCACAAACCTAACAACAAAGAAAGTACCTTGGACTGGATACTTACTAATAATCCTCTACATACCTACAAAGTAGGGGCCCTCCCAGATGATCTAAGTGACCACTCCCTAACCTATTTTATTAGATCTAAAACCAACCTCACTCATCCCAACATTGCCAGAACTGTACGCTACAAAAAGCAATTTGACCCTGAACTATTCCAGACAGAACTTAAACAATGTAATTGGTCACCACTAAAATATCTTCCACTTGATGAAGCTGTAGCCTACTTTAATACCACATTCTTAAACATCCTGAACCACCATGCCCCATTACGCTCTATTAGATGCAAAGCTAAACCAGCACCCTGGCTCTCTAATACTACTAGGCAAAAAATCCATCTGAGAAACAAATCCTGGATAAAATGGCGTTCTACTAAAAACCCATCGGATTACCTAACATTTAGACAACTAAGAAATCATACTAAAAAAGCCATTGTGCTAGATAAAAATAACTTCTACCTCCAAATACAGCAAACCTATCAAAAGAAACCTCAAACGTTTTGGAACAGCATTAACAAACTTCTTCACCCAGGACAATCTATCACCCTAACCCTCTAGGCTCCAATCCCGATAATCCTATTCACACTGCCAACTCCTTTAATTCTTTCTTTACCAATGCCATCCAATCTCTTGCTACCCATCTGTCGCCAGACACCTCAAATCTGCCAAACTCATCTTTAAATCCTCCTCCATCTTTTCAGTTACAACCAGTGTCTACTTCTAGTATATGCTCTCTTCTAATAAAACTAAAACCTACCACCACTTCAGCTGACTAACTTCCAGCAGAATACCTTCAAATAGGAGCTAAATCCATTGCCTACCCTATATCCATTCTTATCAACAGAACCATAAGTGAAGGAAATATCCCATCCATCTGGAAAATTTCTTACATTATTCCACTACACAAAGGTGGGAACACTAATGATTTCTCTAACTTTTGTCCTATAGCTTTGCTATCTCCTCTGGCAAAGATTATGGAAAAGTGTATCCAAAGCAACTTCTTAACCACCTTCTCCAAAATAACATACTTGCCAACTGTCAACATGGTTTCAGACCTTACCATAGTACCACCACTGCCCTGCTATCATTTACAGATTGTATTAACAAGAATCGTAACAATGGCATTCTATCCTCTGCAGTATTCATTGATTTATCCAAAGCTTTCGACATGGTTAATCACCAACTGCTCTTACATATAATGATATCTCTATCACTTGACCCCTTAACCATTAACTGGTTCAAATCTTACCTTGAAAACAGAAAACACGCAGTACTCTGGCACAATAATCTTTCTAATCTCCTACCTATCTCCCTTGGTGTCCCTCAAGGCTCCATATTAGGTCCACTCCTCTTTTCCATCTATATTAATGACCTTCAGTCAGCAATTCCATATACTACCTGCATTCAGTATGCAGATGACTCCACTATTATCTGCTCAGCCACTTCTCAAACTGAACTGCAGACCCTTACCCAGAATGCATTTAGTACTGTTGAACAATGGTTTACAAACCGCTGCCTCCTCCTAAACCCAAAGAAAACTAAACTGCTACTCTTCTCACCAGCCCATAAGTCCACCCCCACACATTTTACACTTACATCTAACAATGGTACTGTTATATCTCCAGACCTAACTACCAAACTCCTAGGAATAACTATAGATAATAATCTCAACTATGACACGCATATTAACAATACAATAAAAACAGTCAACAAGAAACTTGGATCACTCTATAGAATTAAACCCTTTCTTACACCAGTAACCAGAACTGCTATAGCCAGAACTCATCTAATCTCTGCTCTACTCTATGCTTCACCCATTTATACAAATCTTTCTAAGACCAACATTAACAAACTGACAGTATCCTATAACAATATTGCCAGATTTGCTACTGCCTCTCCTCTCAGAACTCATCACTGTCTTAATCTTAAACAACTTGATTGGTTAGAGTGTCTACACCATCTACACTTTCACAGCTTACTATTGCCCACAAAACCCTGTATCAACCCACCAATACTCCTATACTCTCAAACCTACTTACCCCCTACCATAATCCTAAAAACTTATGCTCTTCTAACAAACTACTGTTTAACATTTGCAGATCCAACAATTTAGCAGGTGACTCCCTTTTCTCTAATACCATTGGTAAGCTATGGAATCTACTACCCACTGAACTCACAACTCTCTGCTCTCATATACTTTTTAAAAAGAAACTCAAGCTTCATCTCAAGTCACACTGGTTATGTTCCTGTACTATCCCTGACTAACTGTTGATACTTCTCACTAATAACTACCTGCATCATCCTAAGCCTTCCCTATAAAATCTGCTTATCATGAAACTTTTGAGTGAATTCTTTATATATACTTGTATATTACATCCTCTCATAAATATTCCCTTATTGTTTACTGCTCCAGTTGTGCTCAATGGTAGTATGGCAGTTAATATTTCATATCTTTAAAAATATTAAAAAAAAAAACTTTTTTTCTTATTTATACATCTGTTCTACTCAATACTATTTTCTGTATTGTTTTTGGTATACAACTTTATTGGTACTTCTTCCTTGGTTGAATTTTGCATGTGTTCTTCTGTAAACTTTTTCAAGATTGTACTTTATATATTTTTTTATTGTTTATTGTTTTTTTGTTTGTTATTCTTGGAGCTTTTTTCCCCGGGCCTCTACTGAAAATGGACATGTATCCAGCTAGACTAGCCCGGTCAACAAATGTAAAATAAATAAAATAAATAAATAAATTTTTACTTTGTATATAACTGAAATTAAGTAAAGACATATTATATGTGGTCTATGTAGTTAGAGCATAACTAAAACAATTTCTAGTTGAAAATGAGTATAATGCAACATGTAAAACTTTACAGTGAAAAGATTATGAAACCTGTGCCAGGAACACATGTATAAACTAGTTTATGTTTAACCTTCTTCAATTTTAGGAAACCTTCATTTAATGACACTAGAATATCTCCCTACAAATACATCAACACATTCAGTAATTTCAGTGCAGGTCAGCACTGCATTTTATCCCTCCATTTTAAATTCCTTAATGTTTTTTGAACAGTGACGTTATATATCAACAGATTTGTAAAGTGTGTGTGTGTGTGTGTGTGTGTGTGTGTGTGTGTGTGTGTGTGTGTGTGTGTGTGTAGTTACAGAAACATACATAGAATGTTGATGCTCATAACACTGACCCCAAGACACAGAAATGGCAGAATACTGAAGTGCTATAGTAAAGACAATCAAAATATTGTAAACACATTCTTTTGACTGTATCCTGACCTAAATTCACAACTCCCCACCAGAAATTGAGCATTATGAGCAATGTCCGAATATGATAGTAAAATGACTGTGAATGCTAAGTGAGTTCTCTGAGCCCCCCAAGCTTTTGTGTTGGAGTGGAGCCTTCTAACTTATCAGTGGGAGTGGTAAGTACTACGTAGCCTGTCTATCACAAGAAGAGTGGTTCTTGGCCCAGGAATTGTAGTTTATTGATCATTTGGGAAGCTGTCTCTCTCTTTCAACTTTCTGGTTTAAAAGACCACATCTGCACTTGTTTCCCATCGTTCCTGTAACTAACCTACTGGAAAGCACTAGAAAGCCTTAAACTGATACAAGCCTTCTAGCTTAAAAGAGAGTCTTTGGAGTGATTAAGTATCAGTTCTCTGTAATTTCTTGCTGTACTTAACTGTTTTCCACCTAAACACTGATTTTCCAGCATTTATTGTGATTTAAAAGCTTGTTTTTTCACATATTGTACTTATTTGACTACCTGCACTTTTAAAAAGTTGTTTTTTGTTTAAATAATTTGTTTAACTGTTGTAGGCTACACACTAAAGTACAATAGCCTTTTCTGATCGCTTATAGTAGTTTAAAACTGTCTTAAGTGTACTTTTTATTGTTTTTGCCTTATCTTTTCAAAAAAACAAACAAAAAAACAACAAAAAAAAAAAACAAAAACATTCCTTGTTTCCCACCCTTCTAAGCTAGTATAGTCCAGTTTTCAGGCTAGTGCTGAATTCAGGGCTGTGTTAAAAGTTTCTGAGTTGCCCATACCTTACTTGGATAGAGGGAAGTTTCTCTGTTCACCTGTGAGAGAGGGGAACTTTGAGCAGCCATCTGTCCCTGGAGGAGTGGTTCCAGCCCAGAAGTTAGTAGTTTAAAAACCGCATTTGCACAGTTTTGCACACCCGGCAGCATCGGTTAACTATGGTTAAATTATTCCCAGCACCACTATGTCTCCTCTTCAGTTTTTCCCTTGAAACTAGTCTTTCAACCTAAGCACTCAAAAAGCTTCGTACAGTCCAGCACTTGCTCAGACCTAATAGTAAGCACTAATATACCCCAACACTTGATTGCCCAGCAGGGCAAGGCTCTTTATCCACCCCTCACCAACAAAGCAACTAAGCAGCTCACCCTACTATTCATGCATGACCAAAGGGCAATTTCAGGTGTATTCTCCAGTCCAGCTGGTGAACCTGGGTATCCTGAGGCAATGTTACAACTGCTTCATGTACACAGACAATCCTCGCCTCCTACCACAAAACACTAACATATGCGAGAGATGCAATTTTGCAGCCAAACTGGAGGCTAAGGTCTCTCCACCCAAGACTGGAACAGAGAGTCATGAGGAGATGGTTAACACTTGCACCACACCTCCAGCCTCACATAGACCTACTAAACCAGCACTGGCAAAAAATACACATAAATACATTAAATCATACTCGGAAGCTCTAAATAAAAACCTGCAAAGGCATCTGAGAGCTCCAAAGCAGACACCCAAAAAACCTGCACCTCTCGTCACAAACCAGACAACACATAAAACACAAAATCAATGTGCCACACAACCACAGCCCTTAAGGCGAAATAACATACCTAATACACTAGTAATAGGTGACTCCATAGTCAGGCACACTGATGTCCCACTCACTAGGCTGGACAAGGAGAAAGTTACTGTTAGCTGCCTGTCAGGAGCCAGAATCCACCACATAACACACGCACTCAGGTCACTCCAGAACAAGTACAAATATGACTCTGTCATTGTTCATCTTGGTGTGAATGACCTGAAACATACCTCCCTGGACTACATGAAAAGAGACATGGAAGAGTTCTCTGATCATGTAGCCCAGGCGGGTATGACCCTGACCCTGAGTAGCATCCTGCCCTCACCAAGAATGATACCTCAGTATAAAAAAAAAATTATCAATTTCAACAATTGGCTAAGCTTCTGGTGTCATTCAAAGGGGATCCAGTGTCTGCCAGCCTGGTACGACATGCTCAACAAGCTGCGTTGCTTCGCAAGAGACGGCTTGCTCCTGTCACCCCTGGGCTTTTGAATACTGGCCAAGGCTCTTGCTGCCCCCATAGTGCCTTTTTTAGGCAAGGCTCAAAAGTCAAACCCACCTCCATAAACAGTACAAATAAAAAAATGAGGGTTATGCTACTCAACGTCAGGAGTTTAAATCTCAAAATGCATGTGCTCGAAGCACTCCTCAGTATGGAGAACATCGATATCTGTGCAGTAACTGAAACCTGGTTCAAGGCCCCAGAAAGCACTCCAGCACTACCGGGCTACAACTCATACAACACATTTTGGCCACAGAACATGGACCGAAACACAAAAGGAGGGGGTGTATTCATATTCATCAAGGATACCTACACCTCCAGGTTAGTGGTGTAGCATAATACCTCTGAGATCATCAATGTGCAACTAACATCGGGCAAATCTGCAATGTAAATTATGGCCTGCTAAAGATCACCCTCCATGACCCAGGACCACCACTCTGCTTTCTGGAGACACTGAAAAACATGAAGGTCCTACCAAACACCCTGATATTGGGCGATTTCAATTACCCTACCAATAACTGGGTAAATGATTTGAGTACAAATTCCAGGCTCAGCGCTTCCTGGAATTTATCAACTCAAACGCCCTGGATCAGCTGGTAAACTCCCCTACCAGAGGTGAAAATATATTGGACCTGGTCATCACCAACATGGGCGACAGGTGCTCCACACTGGAGGTCAACCTGTCACAGGTTAGATCAAACCATAAACTAATCATTCTGGATGTCCACACCCCACCACCACCCCCAACAAAGGAAACCACAGTGAAAAAAATTTCTAAAGCAAACTTAACCTTACTTAAGACAGAGGTGGTAAGTTTCACAGCCCCCATGCTAAAGGATAACTCTGACCAAGATGCAGAATCCTTTACAAATGCACTCTATGATTACCTACAAAGATGCATGGATCGTGCCACCCCTAGCAAAACCAAGACTCACTCTCCTAAGGAAAGAAAACCAGTCTGGTGGACCCCTGCCATAAACAGGTTATACAATAAAAGGAGGAAACTAGTTCAGAAAAAAAAAAACAAATCCCAAGAAGGAAAGATATCCCTGATCAGAATCAGTAAGAAACTTAGGTCCCTCATAAAAATCATCCAAGGCTAACTTCAAAAGAAAACTGCCAAGGATTCGAAAGATAACCACAAAGCCTTCTTTAGCTATGTCAAGAATCTAAGTGGCAACTCACAGATACGCTCTGAGCTAGTGTAAAATAGCACAAAATATACTGAACCTACTGATATTGCCAACATCCTGGCAGATAGATTCAGTGCAAACTTCACCCCCCTCTCACCTCCAAAAGGGCCCACAACAATACCAGAAAAGTGTAGTGTCCCAGAAATCACAGATGCACAGGTGAAAACAGCCCTTTCAAAAGCCAAAAACACAGCATCAATGGGGCCAGATGGTGTCCCAAGATGCATCTTGCATGAACTACAGAACAAATTAACCCCCCACCTAAACACGCTGTTCAACCTCAGCCTCTCCACAGGCTACATGCCCATAGAATGGTGCACAGCAACAGTTATTCCGCTCCACAAAGGAGGGGCCAGAACTGACCCTGGTAACTATCACCCCACAAGCCTGACTAGCCAGGTCTGCAAGGCTATGGAGCCCATCATCATGGAACTCATTAACAAAGACATTGGGAACCTCCAAACACGTGACCCGACCCACTTCGGCTTTGTTAAGTGCAGATCATGCCTACTAAACCTGGTTGACTTCTTTGAGACAGTCATCAAGGCCATAGACAAGGGGAAAGGGGGTTTGCACAGCCTACCTTGACCTCGCCAAGGCGTTCAACACCATTCCTCACTCAGGTATTATAGAAAAACTCACCAGCCTGAACATTAACACCTACATCACAAGATGGGTTGCCAACTGGCTTACAGACAGAACTCACAATAGTGAATAGCAGGCTCCAGGTTCGCCTCTAAACCAGTCACAAGTGGTGTCCCACAAGGCTCTGTCCTGGGACCCCTACTGTTCAGCATATACTTCTCAGAAGTACAGGCAAACACAGGAGGACTATGGCTAACCAAGTTCGCTGATGACTGCAAACTGGGAGCCATAACTGACTCTCCGGCTGACACGGACATCCTCCAAAAAGGCTTTACTGAGATGGACACCTGGTGTCAAAGTCATGGCCTCAAGTTAAATGCCAAAAAATGCATAGTCATCCCATTTGGGAAAAAACAAAACACCCATGAATTACCACATAGGTGGCAGCCCCCTTAATACAGAAGAGGTAATAAGAGATCTGGGGACCCAGGTAGATAGTAATCTCTCCTTTGACAATCATATTTCCAAAGTAGTTAGGAAATTCTTTTATGTGGCCCATCTAATTACTAAAGGGTTAACATCTAGAAATAAAGAGGTTATAGTGCCCCTCTACTCGTCACTCATCAGACCCACCATAGAGTAAAATCCCCCATTTGGGAAGTACCTCACAAGAGACTTCCAACAGCTGGAAAGACCACAAAAGTACCTCACCAAGAGGATTACTGGCCTCAAATATATGTCCTGTGCAGACTGACTGAAAAAACTCTGGCTGTACTCAGTGGCATATCGCTTACTCAGAGGTGATCTCTGCCTGACTTACAAAGCCATGTCCAACTCAGAATTGATGGACATGCTCCACCTAAAGAAATCCAAGTCACTGCAAGCCACGTGTTCTAGTGAGCTAAACCTTACCACAACAATAAATAGAACATGCTGGAGGGATAGATTCCTGTCACAGAGACTCCCCATGCTTTGGAACAAAATTTCTATCTACATTAGGCAGAGCCTCTCACTAACACTCTTCAAGAGAAACCTTGACGAGTGGATGGGTAACAGAAAATACATCCCTGGGATCACTTCATTGGCTCTGCTTGACAGAGGGTCAGTTAATCAATGGGGTGGTGAAAGCCGACACACTCTGGCTAGGCTTATAAATGCCCTCGGGCAGATAGCCTAGTACCTACCTATGAACCTAAGTCCAATAGGCAGTATTTTAATTTGTCTTTAGTAAGTCTTGGTAAAATGGACAGCCACGGTGGTGCAGTGGTTAGCATTGCTGCCTCACAGCAAGAGGTTCTCTGGTTCAATCCTCGGCTGGGGTGCCTTCTGTGTGGAGTCTGCATGTTCTCCCTGTGGTTGCATGGGTTTCCTCTGGGTGCTCCGGTTTCCTCCCACATCCCAAAGACATGATGTAGGTGGATTGGACACTCTAAATTGGCCCTAGGTGTGAGTGTGTGCATGTGTGTGCCTTCTGTGGAAGGTTGGGCACCGGGCTGGCAACTCAACACTGCAAAACTCCACTGCCAATCATGAGCGGACAGGTGATCCGCTGTGGCGACCCCTAACCAGGAAAAGCCAAAAGAAGAAGAAGAAGTC
>NC_056739.1:993994024-994031524 GCF_019279795.1 Protopterus annectens | reverse complement strand
TAAAGATATATGCTAGGCCAGTTAGACATTATGCATTGTGTGATAATGTCATATTATACTGACAATGCAAACTGCCTATAATGTAGCAAGTCAGACTATGACAGTAGAATGACTTTGCATGTCAATATCTAATACGTAGAATTTCAAACCCATCTGAAAGTTCTTCATATAATTTTTTAGAAAATTATACTTGAAAGCTAAGGTACAAAATGGGCTAAAAACTATATTTTTATATCCTATACAATTTAAATGTAATTCAGTACTAAAATTGATTCAAACATATTTGCTGCTACAGAATGTGATGTCTGAACCATGGAATATCAGAACTGAGAAAATGATTTTGTTGGGAAAACATACATTTTTTTTTCTCCTGATACAATGATAGTTTAGTAAAGATGCATTCCATACCAGAGTCACATTCTGCATTTTGATCAGAAGTCATCACCCTTACTGGAAACTGAGTTTAAAGAAAGACATCAGACTGCAACATTAAGGATCCATAAAACTTTGTATTGTACATATAAATGGCCACATGCAATTTCCTCTTTGAGAGTTAATTATATAGTTATCAGGGGACTATAATAAAGAATGCACAATAATTCACTTCAGACTACAATTCTTTCCTTGTGGACTTAAATGCTTCTCACTGCTGAATCTAACTTCACCCATTTGGCTGCTTCAGACCATGTAGTTTAAGACATGGTATTTTGCAGTTGAAATAAATCCTTTGTCTGAAGAACTATATTGTGGATATGAGCTGCATTCTGTAATACTGAGTAGAATTACTATAAACATACATAATGGAAAGGAACTATACTGTAAGCTTGCAAACAAGCACATTCTAAGGGCTACACAAAGCGGTGGAGGCTATCAAGGCTGGGTTATATCTCTAATAATTTTTAACATTTTCTGGTTCAATGTATGAACTAGAAATGTTGTTTTTCATAATAAACCAGTTGTTACATTGACTCCTTATAGGCAGACATAATGAAAGAGCTGCAGATTGAATTTTTGAATGACAAGTCATAATTCCCAGTAATCCTTAAATGCTGACACATTTTTCTTTTGTTTTCTATATTAACATGTCAAATACTGGAAAATATCACTTCTGGAAGAAATAAATTGTGTATTTTTTTTTTATGTTTTAAAGCAAAACACACACATACACACATGCACTTAGATATAGATATAGATCCCTACTTTAACTGAATATCATCAATGAGGATCTCTGTTTACTCACCACAATGTGGTCAGCTAAACAAATGGTCAACAGATATGTAAGCTTGCACAATCCCCAGGATTGTGGAATATGCCCTTTCCCTAGTACTATGTGATATTGGGGTTATCATATTTTTATTATGGGGGGTGTTAGTGCAGCTCCCCACATTGCAGATGCAGGGATGCTCTCCCATAAAAATAATTTTATTCTAATTTTTTGTAGTTTTTTGTTACATGCTGTGAGGGCATTCCTCGTGCATGCATAATGTTGTGTCAACATTTGCAATGTCATGTTTTTTTTTCAATAAATGTCTTTACTAAATCATCGTGTAAGAGTTAGACTAATTATATACACACAGACACAGACACAGACACATACACACATTATATATATTCTACATATTACATATTCACTGTATGAGAAAAATAAACCATTTGCTTATTTGCTGTGAATTAAAACTAAATTCATTCACATTGTAGATATTATAAAATTATAATTATGCAACAGTTTGAAAGCTAAAACAGGGGTTGTGATTTCATTTTCAATCAGAATCACTCCAGCTTTTTTGTATCCCATAAATAAGTGACAATAATTCTTAACAGCTCTGAGGAGCCTTCAAGATGATTCTTGTTTATGTTTTTGGTTAAAAAAAATGTATATATATATATATATATATATATATATATATATATATATATATATGTGTGTGTGTGTGTGTGTGTGTGTGTGTGTGTGTGTGTCTGTGTGTGTGTGTGTGTGCGTGCAATAAAAGGGCTGTTTTAAACCACATGTATACATATGAATGGTCTCCCAACACTTTGTTTAGCTCATTAAGTTGATTCTTGATTTTAAAAAAAAAGCGGAATTTTATATTTAAAATGTAGTTTGGTCCAAACGCATTAAGAACTTACATAAGAGTGAAAGTCTGAGTTATTGTGAAAGACTAAGAGCACTTGGTCTTGTGCAGAACCCTTTGCAGTGGTTTTGGAGGTAAGCTTGTTTGGACATGTTGGGCATATGGGGATAGCTGATTTTAGGGGTGTTTGGGGTTGCCAGGAAGTGCTAGAGAGAGTCATCAGATTTCATACTTGGAAATATCTGTGGGAATGGAAGATGTGTTGAGTGGTTTACTGGCAGAGTGGCCACTGCATGGAACAGGCTGGTAAAATGGAAACTGGTTTGGATATTTTAAGAACAGCCTGGAAACATACCACATAAATGGTATTCTGGCAAAACTGAATGGGTATTGTTGCACGTGCTTGAAGTACTGATATGTGTGTATGTAAGGATGTTAATATACTTATAACAAATAAGAAACTAGAAGGGTCTCATAATTTAAAGTCTATGGACTGTATAAACATGCTTGGAAGGAGCTAATAATAAGAATAAGCATTGCAGCTTGTGGTCTCTCAAATAACTAAGCAACAGCCAAAAAAAAAAAAAACACAATAGTTATGTAATGTAGGATTTTAGTAAAACTAGACATAAAATATTTAATTGTCATATAAGATGAAGCAGTCTGCTGAATTTAGATATTAAAGACAGGATTTAATAACATGGGCTTGGGTATAATAACACTACTGTCTTAACTTGTCATGAATGACATACACTACATTGAACATCAAGGTGATGATTTTCTTATATAAGTAAATATGAATAACAAGTCATATAATTCCTTTAACTGGAATTGTGGTTTTGTAACCCATCTTGACCATATATAATACTTACGCTGTTACCAAGGTTACTAATATTTTATACATAACATCAAACTGACAAAGTTGTTCAAGAGAAACAATAGAAGCCTGAACTACGAATGTCACATAATGTAACAATCACATTCTGTACAAATAGTATTAAATTGACAATAATCACTCAATTTAACCTTTGCTGATTATACAAAATAGAATGTTGCCATTTAAATCTAAAAACATTCAGTATATGCCATGAAATGGAAATTTATGAATATGGAAAGGGAACTTGTAATCATTAATCACAATAAGTGAATTTGTTGTTTTTAACCTATAATTTGACTCATTTTATAACAAATGACCGATATGAAAATCCTTACATGTAGGAAAAGGGGGGAAGAGGGATGCATTCATGATTAAAATGCACTAACTTTCATCAATGTTCACATAAAACAAACTTGCTGCTTTAAGTAAGTTAGCAACAAAAAAGTGAGTATTTATATGCTGGTAAACAATGAAATACAACTTCTGATATATCCAGTAAAGTACTTTATAAACAGTAGGTATAAATATTATTGCCATATATTTATATTAAGTAATAAGTTTTGAAAGACTTCATCAATAAGGATGAATATGTTAAATAACTGTGTGCTATAATCTTTTGCTAATGTTTTATATATGATACATCCTACTTTACTATGATTGAATTGCTTGTCATCTTTCTTTCATGTAAATATTAATTGCTTATACAATAAGTAGACATTTATATTGTATTAGAATTCTGTCTAATCTACAATAGTATTCTATCTGTTCAAAATAATATAAATATTGCTTATTCCTATTACAAATATTCTCCATACGATAATTCAATTTATGGAGCTCAGATGTTCTGGATTGTCAAGGTATGAGTGATAATCTGATGAACTTAGGTTTATCCATCTGGTTATGAATGATTTTCATTCCATGGCTAGTGTGGATCTTAGTTTTGTTAACATTTATTAATTTAAATGTGTTATTTCACAAAAAAAAACATTTTTAGTATGCCTGACCAAAACATTACTTTATTGGTAAACAAAGTATAAAACTGATAATTTCCTTTAAAAGCTCAAACATATACTTTATAGTTACCAGAGGAAAATGTTTGATAGTCACAATAAAACAAAAAAATACATAGTCTAAATAACCTAAGATGGATTTAACTTTATTATCTTTAAATACCAATGGATTAAACAATCCTAGCAAGAGATCAAATCTACTGAAATATTTAAAATTGACCAAAGCACAAATTGTCTTCCTTCAAGAAACTCAAAAAATTTCAAAACAAATGACAATTACAAATGGAATCCTAAGGAATATATGATATTGGCACAATCCACTTATAAGACAAAGACAAAATGGGTAACAATTTTATGGAAAACAAATGTGATTAACCTAGAAATCATTTAGTAAGTAAAAAGATAAAGAAGGCCTTATGGCATTAGTAATAGTTAAATATAATAACAGAATATGGACCCTAGCCAATCTATACGGGTTCCCAGGCATTGGAACAGGAACTGTTAAAAAACACTTGGATTTCATTTCCAATAATTATAAAGGCAACTTAATATTAGGAGGAGATTTTAACTGTATATTTGATATTTCTGAAACTACAAATAAAATACCGCTGCATACATCTGCTGTATCAAAAGCTTTAAACAAGTGGGAAGAATCATTTCATCTTGTGGATACTTTCAAATTTAAAGAAAAGATAAATCTTTGTTGTTTTCCCATCAAGACCACAGATTTAGTACCCAAACTAGAATAAATAAAATATTTGCTGCCCATGACTTACACTCTAAAATCATTAATTTCTCAATCACTCTCTGCCCCTTTTCAGACCACAAATTCATTGATACAAAAACTTAAAAATGGGTACAAACCATTAATCTTTAACTCCAGAATTTCAGCATATATAACTAAAATTAAAGAGTTCTTCTTAGATATTAATTACACCACATAGATAAATAAAATAATGATATGGGACTCATTAAAAGCTTACATATATGGTAAAACCCTAGCTTGGTATAAAAAAAAAATCAGATAATGGGATTCTGAATTATTAAGTCTACAACCCAAACATTTGTCAGTAAAAGCTGAAAAAAATCAAAATCATTTGGAGACGAAAATAAGTAGAAGTACTAAACAATAAATACAATGAAATTCTGAAATTCTAACACATACAACTAGTTTAGCTTTAGAAAAACTAAAAATTAATACCTTGGCCACTTCTACCAGATATCTACATAATTTACCCACATGATTCAAAATACAATCAAAAGCTAATAACATTAAAAGTATCTTCCATGAAAGGAAAGGGAAAAATGTTTCAAATATAGGTGACATTCCTTATGTCTATAGAAATCACTATATGGAACATTTTCAAAAAGAAAATATACATATTGATCAATTAAATCTAGATGAAAAATGTTCTAATATAAAAAAATATCAGAAAAATTAAAACTAGATCTGCAAGCACTCATATCCTACAAAGAAACTACAGATACAATATAAGAGGGTAAAATAATAAAGCTCAAGGTATAGATGGCATAATTATGGAATATATAAACTTTTCCTTCAAAGATACCATCCCTGTTCCATAAAACTCTATTAGAAATTCAGTCATAAACTTTAATACCACCCTTGTGAAGATATTCCTTAATCACCCCAATCCTAAAGGAAAACAAATCCCCAAACCTCTGCACCTCATACAAATCTATATCATTATTAAATAATGATTATAAGATATTTATGACAATATTAACTAACAGAATGAAAATACCACTATCCAAAACAATAAATAATGATCAAACTGGATATTTATATCATAGACACACACATGACAATATTAAAAAGATATTTTTTCTTATAAATTATGTTAATAAAGAAAATAAGGATACACTCATAATTGGCTTAGATATAGAGAAAGCCTTTGATTCCCTAAATTTTTATTCAAAATCCTAATGCTATTTGAATTGTTTGCATCCTGTGTTCATCTCCTAAAGAATATATATACAAATAATTTAGCGCATGTCAAGTTAGGTCCTTTTACCTCTGAATCTATACATATAACAAAAGGCACTAAACAAAGATGTCCCATGTCACTTATTGTATTTGCTCTGGCTATTGAAATATAGGCAGATTTAATTTGTAACAATATTAAAAGCAAAGGAATCGATGTTTATGAACAATACAATTCTAAAATAATGCTATTGGATGATGACAAATTACTAACATTATCTAATACAAAAGAGACATTAGAAGAATAAGATATATTAATTGTCAAACTTCACATGACTTCAGACACAATTTCAATAAATAAAAATACAAATTTTTATTTTTAAATTTATTATTTATTTATTTATTTTATTTTATTTTACATTTGTTTAGCGGGATAGTCTGACTGGATACATGTCCATTTTCAGCGGAGGCCTGGGGAGAAAAGCTCCACAAAGACAAACTTACATAGATTACACAGAAGTTAGCAAACAATTATAAAAACAAAGTGATTATATGCAATGTGTTAGTAGTGTTCCCTAGTAGGGACTCACAATTGTCATGGACAGACAATTAAAAGTAAGAGACATCAGATTGGAAGCAGACCTTGGTGATGTAGTTACAAGTTATGATAATTGCAGAATATGCTTTTAGTTTATAACATAATCAGGGTTGGTACATGGGCATAGCCAATTCACTTTGAGATACTGTTTGAGGTTTTTTTTAAGAGACTTTTGGAGGATTGTAGGGTTATATAGTTTGGCAACGAATCCCAGGTTTTGCCAATGAAGTTGGCAAACAGGGATTCACCAACAGAGTTATTAGCTTTGTGGGTAAATAAAAAAAGAACTGCACACTAAGGGGGATCACATCATAGGGAAACAATAATCTAACTTAAAATATCTAGGAATTGAGTTATGCAAGGATAATAATGAATTAGTCTCAAAAAACTACAATAATATCATCAATACAATTAAAATTTCTGTTGAAAAATGGAACAAAATAATATTAACATTTGAAGACAGACTACAGTTAATAAAAATGGTTTTACTGCCCAAGATCCTATATATAGCCTTGGCAATACAACTGTTACCAGAAAGGAATTTACTTAAAGAAATACATTTATACCTAATAAAATTGTTATGGTTTCCCAAAAGAAACAGAATAGCTTTAATACATCATATCAGACCATGGAAAGAAGGAAGATTTAAACTTTCCTGATATAGAAACATATATAAAAGCATCAATATCTAAAACAATCTCAGACTGGATAAGTCCAAATTACTCTGCAAATTGGAAAGAATTACTAACTATAATATCAATAAATTAATTTGATTTACAAAAAAAAATTCAAATAGATAAAAACAATTTGCCATGGCACATATGTATTAGTATGCAATATAACATAACTAAACCCACTAAAACTCATATGATTAATTATTACATTGACTCATTTAGGAAAACTATTAATGCAAATATAGATTTAAAAATCTGGTTTGATCTTTTAACACCATTTATAGTCACAAAGAACTTTCCACATAAAATATATAGAGAAATTATTAATTCCTGGGAACAGAAATTATTTTTTCCTTGACTTCTGTCAAAGGAAAAAACGTCAAAGACCAATACACGTAAGGTTCAGTTAAGGCACATTTAATAACTTGCAGCAAGGAGACAAAAACATGCAAATACAAGATTTTGCCTAACTACTAACAGGAAGTATGCTATTCTTATATTGTTTTACAAGACATGGCCTTCTATAGCTGACTTAATTAAACACAATTTTCAGTATTGTTCTACAGCAGATGTTACTCAGATTTTCTGCTGATATGTCTAGATTTGTGAGAAACTTTTTGAGAAAAACAACCTGGCCTTGGTGGGCACTAACCCGTTACAAGCTTCTATTGTATAATTCTAATGCATGTGTTACATTTCAAGGTACTTTTCTAGCTCAGACACACGCAAATGCTGATTGCAGTTCATATTTTCAAGCAGTCTTTGTTCTAATTATCTATAGCTTCTGCAGCTATGTATTTTCTCACAGCACAAGCGGAACTCCTTGTCTAAGTTTCATAACATTTATACAAGTGGTATTGTTCTATTCATTATTTTCCTGATACAAGCAGAAATCATCTGCTTCTCAGTAAATTTCCAAGGCATAAACAAAGATTTTAGCTGCGCATATTTCATGACAATACAAGGTCAGATAGCTTCTGCAATGTGTACAGATTTAGGCAGTGTAAAATAGAATAAATGTGTTAACCCTTTTCAAGCTCTAAATGCACTAAGCATATTACTAATACATATACTAATACATATTTTTCTGACATTTCCCCCCTTTTAATACTTTTATTCTACTTTCAAAATAAGCATAAACAGTTTTTTCTTCTCCTAACCTCTTCCACTTAGGATTTGCAGTTAAGAGAGTCATTCAGTTTAAACTTATGAAAGCATTTTCAATCTTTTAACAGTTCTTCCAACTCAGTACTTTTATATAAGGTTTCAGAAAATGGCATGTCTATAAAGTCTTTAATCAGTCTTTTCATGCAGGGGATGCCACAACAAACACATACTCCCAGTAGGAGCATTCCTACACAAATGGCGATCAGGATGTTCATTAGGATGGTACCCCACCCCCAAACCATTTCTGGAAAAAGTCCATCAGTGGGTTTGGGCCTGGTTTGGTCATGGACGACACTTGCTGAATTACCTCAAGATGATTGTCTACCTTGTGTTTATGGTCAGGAATATACGAACAGCACTCTTCCTGGATTAAAGCGCAAGTACCACCTCTCACCGCTAGGGTGAAGTCGAGAGCCATGCGGTTTTGAAGCACTACAGTTCTCATGGCATTCAGTTCATCAGTCACCAATTCGAGAGCGGAAAAAGTTGCGTTGCTCATTACTTTGAGAAGTTTAGACAGTTTTCTCAGCTCCCAGATCGATTTCACTGCTCCATATGCTGGTAATATGCCTGCCCACGATATAACACTATCACTCAAGTCCATATGTGTCAGTCCATTGCCTATATAATGATGGTTTTTCCAACGCACAACGATTTGTTCCACTGGATTTACAGGTTTCTTGACGACCTCTCGGACATTTCAAATTTTTCCTCGAGGCAAACCTGCAGTGTGTCATATGGCCGGAACCAGGTAACCGAAAAAACAACTGCTGGACCAATTCTCAGGTAACCATTTGTATGCCTTTCTGCCACACACAAAATAACAGTCCTCTACTTTAGTAGTAACCCTACTGTGAATATACACTTGCCCTGCATGAAACATTTTTCTATCAATTATAGACAGTTGTTTATAAAGAACAGAATTGTGTTTTACTTCAAGTGTTTTGTGCATCAATCCAAGAAATGAATCATAGTTTGTATTACAATAAAAATCTGCATTGTTACCTTTAGTGTAACATTTATAAGGAACAGTCACATTGCAATTGCTCCAACCCACCTGAACAGTATCATTTTTATAAAAACACGCAGTTCCCTTTTGTGGAACAGACAAGTGCAATGTTATTTTATCTTGTGATATAATGGTTGAGGTATCATAAATCAAATTTTCCCAGGTCTCACTGACCCCTAGGGGACTGTAGTCATTAATAACCCCCCGTATGCTGTCGGCAAAGCTGAGCAAATCCAGCAATTCAAAACATTGAAAGTCTCAGCATACACATATTTAATTGCCTGGTAAGTGTTAAAGTTTGGATGCCAGTCTATGAGTAACACTTCACGTTTATTCAGTTCAGTCTGTGTGGCTGGGAAAAGGAAAGGCCACAGTAAAAAGATTATTGTTGCTAGTACAGTTAACAGGATGATTATGCAATACTTCTGAGGAAAGGGTGTTCTGCATTCCTGTTTCTTCTAGACTCTATCATTTTTACTCTTGGCATGTGACAAGATTTTTGTCCAATTCAAAGTTCTTAACTAATTTGCAGTGCATCAGGTGGATCCAGGAGATGCGCTCTGCTATCTTGACTGCAGTGGGTGTCGACAGAAGCACTTGATATGGACCTTCCAACTTTGGTGATGCCCAATTCTTTTTCTTTATTGTCTTCACCCAGATCCAGGTACCTGGGACCACTGCCACTTCTGACGGTCTGGTTTGTTCTTTATCTGAAACAGAATTTGACTGAAACAGATGTTTAGAATTTAACAGATTTCTCATGTACTCTGCAAGTGTACAGTCAGCTTCCTGGTCCGCGGGCATGAGAGTTTTTCACTGAGGTATATAATAAGCCCTTATAAATAGTTTTTCAAAAGGAGTCAATCCTTTTGCATTCAGAACAGTTCTCATGCTCAACAGTGCCAGGGGCAGACAGTACACCCAATTCCTTTGTGTTTCTACTATTAACTTCCTTAGCTTACTCTTTAAAATCCCATTATGCCTCTCTACTAGCCCTGCAGATTGTGGGTGATATGCACAATGATTTTTTTAAAGAAATACCAAAATGTTTACTTAACTGTTGTATGGTTTGGTTTAGGAAGTGTGTGCCGTTGTCACTGTAGATCCTTTCCGGAATGCCGAATCTAGGAATGATTTCTTTAACGAGAATTTTCGCCATGATGGCCGCATCTGGATTTTTAGTCGGAAAGGCTTCCACCCATCTGGAAAACATATCTGCAATGACAAAACAATACTTCTTATTTTCACATTTGTTCAATTCTATAAAATCCATACAAATAGTATGAAATGGATACGGTGGTGTAGGGAAACTCCCTTGCTTGGGCTTTAATGCCCCTTGTGCATGATGTTTATTACAAACGTGACACATTGAACAAAATTTTTTAGAGTAGTTTAAGAATCTGTATGTCGTGAACACTTGGTTCACCAGCTGTACCATCCACCCTGTTGAGACATGGCACTGTCATGGCTCAACAAAGCTGCATATCTAAACAAATTAGATGGCAATATCAGTTTCCCTTCTTTAGAGATATACAGCCCCTTTTTGAGAATTGCTCCTCGTTTTACCCATCTTTGTTTTTCAGCTTGCATAGTAAGTGTCTGCTTTGTCTTTAACATTTCTACATCTAAAATCTCAGAAGGTTGTAATTCCTCATTCAAAAGAAATACTTCTGAAGCTGCCTGCTTTGCAGCTGTATCAGCTCTCACATTACCTTTTGAAATCCTATCCTGTTGCTTGGTATGAGCTATGCATTTACAAATAGCTACTTTCTGAGGTAACTGAATAGATTCTAAGAGATCTAAAATAAACTGCGCATGATTGGTTTGCAGTAGATGTTATCATTCCTCGATTTTTCCACTGTTGCGCAAAAACATGTACAGTAGAAAAAGCGTACTGACTGTCAGTAAAAATGTTCACACATTTACCCTTTGCTAAGGTACATGCCTGTGTCAAGGCAATCATTTCTGCTGCCTGTGCAGATAAATTGTGTGGTAAGGATTTCGCTTCTATAATTTCAGTATCAGAAACTACTGCATATCCTACTAGGTTCTGTCCTGCAGGACACCTTTTGTACGAGTCATCCATGTAGTATGTCACCTCGGCATCATCCAAGGGGACATCTGTGAGATCTTTTCTAGGCAGTGTCTTTTGCTCAATCACCTGCAGGCAGCTGTGTGGTGTGCCATCTGCAGGGGTTGGGAGCAAGGTAGAAGGGTTCAAAGTCGTACATCGTTCAATTGTCATATGAGGTTGGCTCAACAATATAGTCATACAGGAAAGATGCCTAGCAGGGGAAAGATATGCTACCTTCTCTTGCAGTAAAATAATCGCGACTGTATGAGGCACTCTCAATGTGAGAGGGTGGAACAAAACTACTGAGGCTGAAGCCTGTACTGCCATTGCAGCTGCAACTACTGCTTGTACACAGTGAGTTAAAGACCGTGCCACTGGGTCCAGTTGTGATGAATAGTAAGCAGAAAGGCGTTGCTTGTCCCCATGCTGCTGTGTTAACACTGATGTCATATAACCTTGCTTACAATCTATAGTTTGGAAAAAATGTTTATGATAGTTTGGTAATCCCAAAACTAATGAGGACACTATTAACTGTTTCAGTTTGCAGAAAGCAGATTCTGCTTCTGGTGTCCATTGTAACAAATCCTGTGCTGCCATAGGCTTTTTATAAATCAGGTTAGTCAGCGGTGCAGATTCCAAGGCATAGTTTGGAATCCAGCTCCAACAAAAATTAGTCGTACCCAGGAAGGACAACATTTCCTTCTTGGTAGTGGGTTTTGGTGCTTGTAAAATCACTATTTTTCTGTCCTCATCTAATGTCCTACCCTCCTTGGATATTACATATCCTATGTATTTAATTTGTTTTTTCCAAAGCTGCAGTTTATTTTTGTTTACTTTATGTCCTTCAGTGGCTAAAAATTGTAACAGCGCTATGGCATCTTCTTTACAATCTTGCTCGGTGGGGGCCACCAGCAGGATATCATCAACATAAAGTAAAATCTGACTACCTCTCAGTGGGGTAAATCCCACCAAGTTGCTTGCCATTTCTTGTGAGAATATTGTTGGACTTTCGCAATATTCCTGTGGTAGTCGCATATATGTATACCTTTTCCCCTGAAATGTGAATGCAAACCAATACTGGCTGTCAAGGTGTATTGGTATAGAGAAGAACGCATTGCTGATATCTACCACAGAAAAATATTTCTGTTGAGGTTTTAAATCATTCAACAGGGTGTGTGGGTCTGGCACTGTAGGTGCCCTTGGTATTACTGCATCATTTACAGCTAGTAAATCTTGGACCATACACCATTCTCCATTTGCTTTCTTAACAGGAAATAAGGGCGTGTTACATGGTGAATCAGGAGATTCCACCAGCACCCCTTCCTTAAGTAAAGCTGCTGTAATAGGTTTGATTCCTACCTCTGCATCTTTTCTTAAGGGATACTGTCTTTTCTGTGGTCTAAATGCTGACTTTGGCATAATAGTAACTGGTCCCGCTGTACAAATAAGTCCTACATCTGACTTTCCTGTTGACCAAAGAGTTTCTGGTATATTCTGTAAGGTATACTCTTCCTCCTTCAATAGGAGTGCTAATCAGCTGTCCTTGCTAGACTGCAAGTGTACAGTTGGGTGGGTCTGAGTTATCCAATTCAACTTCTGCATTTGTATTCCCTGTTCTGACAGTTCCAACTCTGTCTGTTTTTCTCCTAAGTCTACCTATTTCGCATTCTTGTCCTTAGTTAAGCTAACGTGGTAATCGATTAGATTTATAGAGTGCAAAGAACTCCTGGGGCAATGAACAGCTGGCTACACTGTTCCCTTCCATGCCCCAGTACAGATTATGTAATATCAATCTGCATGATTTCTAAACAATTCTTGCTCATATTCCTTATCAGGTCCTGGTGTGTTACAATAATACAGAGTACAGTGCAACAAATGTTGTTTATCAATGTCAAGGGAGGGGAACTTGCTGATGGCTATGTTCATCAACTCTTCGGTTACTGCCCCTGGACCAGTCATAACCAAGTCCTGGCTGTACCAATAAAACATTTCACCCTCTGATTGCACTGCAAAGGTATCAATTTGTTGCTGCGCTTCCATACCCTGCATAGTCGGAGCTACTGCTATGCTAAATAGCTGCATAAGGTCTCTGCCCAAGAGATTTACTGGGCATTTTGCAGAAACGACAATTTTGCTTTTCTGGGTCAATCCTGAAACAGGATCAGTTATTGCAATATTATGGGAGAGGGGCTCCCGATACAGCTGTCCATTAGCTGCTTTCACTAGTATGTAATCAGATGACTCTGAATTCTCTGGCAGTTTGGAGGGATGTATCAGGGTCCGTAATACCCCCTGAGTCATACAAGAATTTGACTTCCCTCCCTTCTACCAGGAGTGTAACTTCTGGTTTCATTTCTGATAAATAGAGCTCTAAGCGCAATAAAGCTAAATCCAATATTTCATTTTCTTCACTATCCGTAACTTCCTGCACTTCCTCTATTTCTTCTGTCACATCCTCTACTCCCTCTATCTCATTTTCATTTGTCATATCTCTGCTATCCCCTTCTAGTGATTCCTGACTATCATATAGTCAGTCCTCACCCTCCTTATCTTCCGTGGTTGCCTTCTTGTTTTTCTTGCAATCCCTTGCCAAGTGTCCCTTTTTACCGGATTTGAAACATTCACCCTTTTCCTTTCGCCCTTCAAAGTCCTCTGATCGCTGATCAGATTGTTTGTTTCCCTAGGCATTTCTCTTGCCCTTTTTTCCAGACTGTACTACATAAACTTCTGCTCCATCTTCTACAGAAAATACTTGGGCTTTCTTTTTCTTTTTGCTATTAAAATGCCTTTCGGCATGCCTAGCATATTAATGTAATGACTGCAATCGGCTTGTACGATGATCTACCATGTGCTTTGTAATAAAACTGCTTATGGGTGCAATGCTACCTTTCAAAAATGCATTCTTTAACTGCTGCTCATATGGGGAATCTTGTGTCTGATCTTCAGGAACCTGCATTCCACAATGGTTATTAAAACATTCTAACAGTTTGGCATAATATCTGTCAACAGTTTCGCCTTCTTGTTGGATACATTGATTAATGCAAGTCCAGTCTGCTCTAGGCTTCCATTTCTCAGAGATATGGTCTGTAAGACCTTTCACTCTGTTGTCTAGCTCTGCGCTGCTATGTGGGAGGGGCCTGTATGCAGCATCATGGGGATTCCAGTCGCCACTAATCATATGCCAATCTGGTCCCACAATTTGTCTGACTACTTTTTCTGCCTCTTCTCTGTTTAAATTATAACTTAGCCTCATTCCTTGCAAATCTTCTAAGAACTTTCTGAAATTAACTTTTGGATGGGGAATTCCCTCAGTGGCTTTCCGGATGTCTTCCGGAGTCCAGGGTCTATACACTAGAATAGTTGGATCCTGACCTTCTTGCCCTGCCTGAGGATTAGGCACTTCTATAAGCGGGCATATTTCTTCTTCACTCATAGATCATGAATTCCTACCCATTTGATATAGCTCAATGTCCCCTTTTGAATTACCTGCTCGTGTTTGAGACCTAGTCTCAACGGGATCTCTAATAAATGGTTTCGCTTTTGTAGTATCTCTATTTACAGTGACAGCAGGATATCGCGGGGTGGACTAACTTGTTCACTTGCTTCATATTCTGGTAAGAGAGCTGGAGGGGCTGATGCTATTACTAAATTATTGTCCTCCTTATCTAAAAACATTGCTTTTGAATTATTGCATTTTTGTTCCCTACGGTTTACTTCCTCAATCCACCTGTGTGCCTGCTTTTTTACCCGACCTCTGGAATCGGTTTTAAGCTGTTTGAAAAGTTTAACAAGTGAGGATTTTTCTAATTTACCATCAAATTCATACTTATTAACCCATTTTGAGTAGTATTTAATATTATCAGCACGCTGTGACTGCATGTATTTTGCGTCTTCGGTTAACGGCGGAGTTTGGGATCTTTTTGTGCAATTATTACCCATTTTGTTCTACCCTTTTAATCGTTACATAACTCCTTATTTTTAACATGGTACCATGGATTTTGTTATAGTCTTTTCAGAATGACTGCCTACCTGCTCTGTTTCCCTGATCTATGACAAGACAGCAATCTTTTTTGCCCCTGACTTATAAAAATATAATTCTGACAAAAACAATGCAAATCTAGTCCCTGATCTAAAACAAAAAAAAAAGGTAGATTCACCTACCTGAGCCTTCATGACTGATCACCTGGTTCGTGTAAACCTGTCCTTCAGTCACAGATCAGAAAGTGGCTGGCCTCTTTTGTACGACAATTCAGTCGGAGGGCTTTTCAAATAAGAAGAACTGATGTGGTTTCTTCCCCGTGCGGTTTCAAGCCACCTGGCCTGTCTGATCCGAGGCGAAGTGAGGATTTCCAGTCCGAAGGACCAATCTGTCAAAGGAAAAAACTTCAAAGACCAATACACATAAGGTTCAGTTAAGGCACATTTAATAACTTGCAGCAAGGAGACAAAAACATGCAAATACAAGATTTTGCCTAACTACTAACAGGAAGTATACTATTCTTATACTGTTTTACAAGACATGGCCTTCTATAGCTGACGTAATCAAACACAACTTTCAGTATTGTTCTGCAGCAGATGTTATTCAGATTTTCTGCTGACATGACTAGATTTGTGAGAAACTTTTTGAGAAAAACAACCTGGGCTTGGTGGGCACTAACCCGTTACAAGCTTCTATTGTATAATTCTAATGCATGTGTTACATTTCAAGGTATTTTTCTAGCTCAGACACAAGCAAATGCTGATTGCAGTTCATATTTTCAATCAGCTTTTGTTCTAATTATCTATAACTTCTGCAGCTGTGTATTTTTTCACAGCACAAGCAGAACTCCTCGTCTAAGTTTCATAACATTTATACAAGTGGTATTGTTCTATTTATTATTTTCCCGACACAAGCAGAAATCATCTGCTTCTCAGTAAATTTCCAAGGCATAAGCAAAGATTTTAGCTGTGCATATTTCATGACAATACAAGGTCAGAAAGCTTCTGCAATTTGTACAGATTTATGCAGTGTAAAATAGAATAAATGTGTTAACCCTTTTCAAGCTCTAAATGCACTAAGCGTATTACTAATACATATTTTACTGACAGCTTCAATGTATCAAAGAACTAAAAGTTTTAGATATGCAAGTAATAAAAACAACATACACCTATGTGGTAATTTGTGGGCACCTTGTTTTTCCCAAAGGGGATGACTATGCACTTTTTAGCATTTAGCTTGAGGCCGTGGCTCTGGCACCAAGCATCCGTCTCTGTGAGACCCTTTTGGAGGATGCTTGTGTCAGCTGGAGATTCGATTATGGCCCCCAGTTTGCAGTCATCTGTGAACTTTGTCAGCCATAATCCCCCTGTGTTAGCCTGAACCTCAGAGAAGTATATACCGAACAAGAGAGGTCCCAGAACTGAGCCCTGTGGGAAGCCACTTGTAACTGGTTTGGATTCGGACATGGCACCTGTGATTCTGACCATGTGAGTTCTATCTCTGAGCCAGTTTTGCAACCCATCTTGTGATAGAGGGGTTGATATTTAAGCTGGTAAACTTATTTATGATGCCCGAGTGGGTTATTGTGTCGAAGGCTTTTGTGAGGTCCAGGTAGACTGTGTGGACTACCTTGCCCTCATCTATGGCTTTGGTAACTGTTTCAAAGAAATCAACTAGGTTTAAGAGGCAAGATCTGCCCTTAACAAAGCTGAATTGGGTAGGGTCCAGTGTCTGGAGGCTCCCAATGTCTTTGTTTATGAGTTCCATGATAATACGCTCCATAGCTTTACAGACCAGACTAGTCAGGCTTATGGGGCGATAGTTTCTGGGGTCCATTGTGGCACCACCTTTGTGGAGTGGGACCACTGTAGCTGTACACCATTCTTTGGGTACATATCCTGTAGAAAGGCTAAGTCTGAACAGTGACTTAATGTGAGGGTTCAGTTCTTCTTGGAGCTCATGTAAGACACAGCCTGGGACACCGTCCGGTCCCATAGATGCTGTGTTTTTTGCTTTGGAGAGGGCAGCTTTCACCTGTGCATCTGTGATGTCAGGGAGATTACATTCAGTTGGGATAGGCGTTTGCTCCTTTGGGGGGAAAGGGGGGGGAGTTTGCGCTGAATCTGTCTGCCAGGATGTTGGCTATGTCTGTAGGTTCGGTATATTCTGTATTATTATGCAACAATTCAGAGCATATCTGGGAGTTTCCGCCCATGTTTCTGACATAACTAAAGAAGGCCTTGTGATTATCTTTAGTGTCTAGGGCAATTTTTCTTTCAAAACTGGCCTTTGATGATTTTATGAGGGATCAAAGTTTCTTGCTAATACTGATCAGAGATGCCTTCCCTTTTTGGGATTTTGCTCTGTCATGTAGCAGTTTCCTCTTTCTGTTGTATAGCTTATTTATGGCCTGGGTTCACCAGACCGGTCTCCTGTTTTTGGAGGAGTGAGTCTTGGTTTCATTTGGGATAGCACGATCCATGCATTCCTGCAGGTGCTCATAGAATGCATTTGTAAAGGATTCTGCGGATTGGGCTGTATTATCCTCTGGCCCAGGGGCTTTGAAAGATTCCACCTCAGTCTTGAAAAGTGCAAAGTTGGCTTTTGAGAAATTCTTTACAGTGATTTTCTTGGCTGGGGGTGGGGACGGGATATGAATGTCTAGGGAAATTTGTTTATGGTCTGATCTTACCAATAAGGGGTTTACCTCTGGTGTGGAACATAGAGTCCCCATGTTGGTGATGACCAGGTCCAATATGTTTTTCTTTCTTATGGGAGTGGTGACCAGTTGTTCCACCGCGTTTGCAGGACTGTCTAACTTTACAGAGTATTCTGTCATATTTTCAAGATTTAAGTAGAATAATTAACAATTCTTCATTTAAAGAAATGCCTAAATTTCCGAAACACATATATGAACTCATATATAATGACTTTGACATGGGAAACGATATTTCAAAATTGTACAAAATATTGATAAACTATAAAACAACACCCCAAACCTCATATTGGAAATATACAACAAAAGGACACTCAATACAGTTAACTGAAGATATTAAAACAAATATCTTATTATCAATAAAATATGCATCCATTACACAATGCGGGAAAGTTTTTAATTGGAAATGCTTTCTCAGAGCATTCTTAACCCCATATAGAATCAGTAAAATTTGTTCTTCCATAAAAGGAATATGTTGGAGATGTGAGCAAGTACACAATGCAGATTGGAATGCATTTTCTTTGATTGTGTTAAAATTAAGTCATTTTAGAATGGTATTAAAAACTTTCTACTTTCTATTCAATTAATCATTTTATTTAACTAAAGCTCTTGCATTATTAAATGTGAATGAAGGTCCTCATTTGCATAAGCCAAACATGTATCTACTATGGACTATACTTGCAATTTCAAGGAAATGTATAACAAGAAGATGGAATACAAACACAATACCAACTTTGTAAGACTTCTACAGCCTACTGAAGACTACAGCATTATTGGAAATTAAAATTAAAGAAATAAGAATTTATCCAAAGCCATTTATCAACAGCCCTTGGGGAAAAGTTTTATCATTGATTGGCACTTTACAATAATTGATCAGACATTCTGATAATGGATTGGACATACTCATAAAGTAACTGTAAACATTAAGATGTTTTATAGTGTCAGGCTAATGTATATAGTGTACATGGTTACTTAAGATGTTATGTATAAATACTATGGAATTCATTCGAATGTATTTAAAAAATAAAAAAATAAAAAACTTGAGGAAAACAGAAATCCCATAAATAGAATGACCATAGTAATATATCTTGTCTTGTTGTTATCTGACACATATCTGTTCCCAGTGAGCCATATTAATGATCATTTAACAGTAATCATATAACTACATTTTGATTTTACAAATCGCTTGCCAAACAAATAAAAGATCACCTCAGTCTTTGCATATATCTAATATCTGGTTGTAATTTAACTGAAAGACATAATGACTACAGTAATATATTTTACCTTGAACACATACAATGTCTGTTATTAAACCATAGAAGTCATAACTAAGTCATGAGTCATCATGTAACTTTGCTGTGCTTTTACACATTGCCTGTATCCACAGCATCCTACTAAATGATAGACACATTTTCATTTTACTAGTGATATTAAATTGTGGCCACAGTAATGTACTTCAGCATATTGATTTTAGGCAGATATAAACTATTTTCAAAAGTCATATCAATAGCTGCTTTAATAGTAACCATGCAGGCAACCTTTACTTTGACACACAATCATCCCTAACACACACACATGCACACACACACGCACACACACACACACACACACACACACACACACACACACACACACACACAATAAATACTTTTGGTGACTGCCTTCAGTGTGTGAGTATGTGGAAAGTAGTGACCATAGTAATGTATTTCAACTTGTTGCTGTCATCTATAGTCTTCATATACAGTTACTACAATCATTAAAATTAAAATAAAAAAATACTGACTACTATGAACATTGTCTATTAATTCCATTGACTATAAATATATCTGATGTCCTGTTAATATTTACAAAAATAAAATACCCATTCTACCCATGTAAACAAATTTAAATAAAGTACAAAATAAATAAATAAATGCCTGTAGGAGTAAAACTGCTCTTTAATATTAGAATATCTGCTCCTAATGACTTCTCTACTCAAATAAAAAAGATTTGAACATATGGATTTCCTTATCACATCATATTATAGACCACACAAGGATGATGTAGGGAGCTAGAAGAGATGCTTATGTGAAATGTATTGAAGGTATGAACAAGGAAGGGACTTGATAATATGGTGGTGATTTTAATGTGGTTTTAACCTGGGACTATGATAAGAGAGAGGTTTCATGTTAAATGTCAAAGCATTATTAAGAGAGCCAATACTGGCTGTCTGGGACAAATGGAGAGAAAAATAGGGAGAAGGGGAAACAATTTACCTTCATCAAGAATGAAAGCAAATGACCAGTGGATTTGACATAAGTAGAGTAACAAGGATATGATGTGGGAAGTGGAAGTAGTGGAAGTAATAAAAAGATGTGTTGGACCATGACTTGGTGGTTATTGGTTGGACAGAAGGAAAAGCAAGATTAAGCGATGGAAGTTTGAAGTGTAGTGAGTCAGTTCAAGTCTGTTGGTTGCAGACTATTACAACACAATAAGCATAGTTGAACATAATGCTAGAAGGGAAAGTAGGGATGAAGTAACGGAATGTGATCAAGGTGGTGTAGAATGTGAAGATTACAGGATACAGAGAAAGGAGAAATAGGTTAAACAGGAATAGAGTGAGTGCGCTAGGAGGCGGCCAATGAAGGGCACAGGTGATGGTGTATAAAATCAGAAGAAAGGATAATAAGGATGATAAGCTGGTAAAAAGAAAATGGCAGCTGAAAGATGAATTGGAAAGAAGGGGTATGATATAATTTAATGAGGGGAACAAAGGTATACCTATTGTTACAGAATTTATAGGAGCAGAAAACGTTTGTGCATAGCAAGGATAATAAGAAATTATGGAGGGAGGGTTACAACTATTAAAGAAATACGACAATCATTTAAGGATTTTTATGTAGGATTATGTAAAAGAACAGGGCAACTGTAGCTATTTAACACTTTCAACTGCAGGAGTCTACATTGTTTTTCTGATTTGTGGAGATGATGCCACTTTTTAATGGCTACGTGTGCCCAGAGATAAGATAGTTTTCTCCTCTTTTTGAAAATAATTACAGATCAGCTGGAATTATTGTTTTTTGTATCTTCCTTCATGGACTTCTTCCTCTTGGGATAACTTGATTTACAGTTAAACAACAATGCATACTCTGATGGCAGTTACAAAAAAATCTCCTTTCTGACTGGACAAAGTAATCAGTGTGCAAATTGTTGTATACTAAAGACTCGTCTTTGTATATTATAAAGTAATCAGTGTGCACATTTTTGTATACTAAAGACTCATCTTTGTATATTATACAGGGTTAGGCATTATCCTGCCAATAGTCAGCAATCTGTTTGCAGGAAACAACAGGTTTTCTAACATGTATGTCAGGTTAAATGCACATAACTTCCAGATCAATGACTTCCCCAGTTAGTGGCATCAGACTATATAACTCACAGCTTCATCTTCAACTTCCTGGTCTTAGTGACTAAAACTAACAGGTAGGAACATTAAATAATTTAATTTATCAGTATCTTTTTTCCAATTCAACATATTTTTATTATTGATCAGAGCAAACACAGTAAAAAATATTCAAACATAAATCTAAAATTAAAAAAGCAATATCGAATGTACATCAAAGTTAACAGACATGCAAATCATTTATAAAAATAGTAACATTTTTTCATCAGTCAGTCCTGGTGATAATTACATTACAGATTTAGTTTTAGATCAGCTCATTTCCTTCCCCCTTTAGTATTGCTTTATTCATTATATTCAGATATATACTTTACAGATACAGTTTTCCATGTCATTAAGGCACTGTATGAAATAGTATGAGAATTTTCCTAAATAGATGTGTTTTCCAGTGCATGTACGGATGCTTGATAATTCTGTCATATCCCTTTTCATACCAAAGATGGTGCTGAGTACTCCACTAGTATGTCAGTCATAGAAATGCAGCTATTAGCTCAGGATCATCCATATGCTTGAGGTACAAATCTGACACACAAGGGGAGCAAACTACAATGCCAGCACTGAGTGTAAGACTCTAGCCAGTGTTAGCAACCATGTGCATTTCATTAAATACAATGAGATCCCTTCTATAACCACAGGATAGCTTTAAAATGCATGTAATTGTGGGACAGCTAAGTGGGACAATTTTAAACACACATGACATATTTGACATGCCATCCTTTCAATTTTAAGCATCATATTGCAGGCATGACAATGTTTTCTTCCACAATACATGTAGTGCCAGTGCCGACATACAGGTGGCACTGTAGTACTGGCCAAGATTGGACTACACCATAGGCTACATATCAGGATCAGCAGATGATGGATTATGTAATGAATAGTACATTAAATGTTTCTGAATCATATTATCTATATATAATACAGCATGCTGTAATGAGGCTACCATCTGCTACATATTTAATAGTGGTTCCTTGTCATACTCTTCCCCAGCCTGACATAATTCTGGAATTAGAATAAAGTAAAGGAATGCAAACAATTCTGTATCATGGTGGTGACCATCTACTATGCCATGCCACATCTTTTAGAATGTGGATGTTAATTGACTGGGGTTATCATACTTAACATTTCACATGTCCATTATACCTGGGAAGCACTTTAAATGAAACCTGTCCCTATATAAACATTATTTGCCCTAACATTAAGGCTTTGAATGAAACTAGTACTTATTAGATAGAGTTGAAATGTTAATACAACAGTTGTTAAATGTTCTGAACCAGTGTTTTTGATTCCCAGAGTATGAAAAGCACAGCTCGTTTTTTTCCCTGCTGGGACTGATTAAAACTATTTACTTCATACAAGTAAAAAAACACAGGCCAGTCAGACCTGCTTGAAATTTAATAATAATATTTTGTAGATTACCTGAAAATGTATGGTACACAGTTATTAAAAATAAATAAATAAAATGTATACAAACGCTATTTTAAGATACATACATAAAGATTTAACTGATATATGTGAAGATTTCTATCAGTTTGCATTATCTTTCAGGTCAGAACAGCCTGAATTAACTTATAAAAATAGCATAAGTTTACAGAGGTACAAGATCAAAGAGGAGCTCACTTAGTCACATGTCAAATTTCATTTACACTTGTATACTTTGTACAATGCTATAGTTATTGGCAGTGAGTTAACTTGAGATGAAACAAGGTAAAAACTCAAACCTTATAATTGCATTGTTCTTGTGTCTTTATTTTTATTAGAACCTCCCAACTCTTGTTTTGAAATACTTATTAAATTCATTGCATCTTGCAGTTCATCAATGCCAACAAGTATTATTTAGCAGCCCTCTGCTTCTCCTTAAGGAAGGCAAGTAAAATTCCGTATCTATAACTAATATCTAGAACAAATTTTCTCTGCACATAAACCTGCTGAGCACAGGTTCCTCCACAAAGCACCGCTGCTCACATAGGCCTCTTTTTGTGCTCTGTCATTATGGTCATAGTTTTATGAACTCCCCAAAGGTCAGACAATTACCACACAACTCAATAACCAAGTGGCTTCACCGTAATCTGATCAGTTTAACTCTGAGTTTTGGACCCCAGGCTCCAAGTCTTCATTTAAAATTGTGCTCCATAGAAGAGCAGGTCCTCCTATAACTCTCAACTGCAGTTGCTAATGGCCTGTCAATACCTTTAAGCTGACTTGAGTGACCTAATTATATCAAGAAAGTCTGATGGGGGAGCTGACTGTGATGTGGAACTAGCAAGTGTGTATACATTGTCTGAAAAGGATATACAACCTGTCACTCATTGCAACTATACTTTAAGAATACCTGACCTATCACTACAAATACACACATACACACACACACACACACACACACACACACACACACACACACACACACACACACACACACACACACACACACACACACACACACACACACATGTGCGAGCGCCCACACACACACAGATGTAGGTGGGAATAGCACATTGTAAGACAAAGGGATTCATGGTTGTTATAACCTGATTTCCCAAACTCAAAGTTAAGAACATTTGTTTATTTTGATTATTTTGCTTATTCATATAAATTTATTTATGAATTAACTATTACTGAACAGCAAAATATTATTGCTGCGCTGTAATTATGTTTCTAATCATGCTGGATGCTAAAAATTAGTCTGAGTTCTCTGTATGTTTATTACTAGTTTTATAATTTTACTGGGTATTAATCATTAGCAGAACACGTCCGTCTTATAAATACTTTATGTATAATTTTTGGCTTCACTTGTTTTACTGTTTAATTGCTGGGATACTCATTCACATTTTGCACTTGAATATTTGCCAATATTGAGCATAACAAAACAAAGTTATGACATTTGTAAATTAATTAAAATGTGCATTCTGTAGGTATTTCATAATGGAAGGAATGTGTAAACTTACCTGGCAACATAAAATAAATCATCCATCAGCATTATGTTGAACTCTCTGACAAGATATAAGAGGATCTCACCTTACCTGATATGTCATTTAATTTGTGTTGCCATTCTTTGTACAATTCTATAACCAGATATAGCGAGTTAAACTGAAATTAAGTAAAGATAAAAGGAGTAGTCAAACTTTGTAGATACACTGTTGTCTTTTATTTTCATTAGACCTTCAACTATCATTCTGACACATTTGCTTAATTCATTATGGTCTGTAATTCTTCAACCTTTCTGGGGTTCTTTAAATAAAGAATTTAAAAGCCTTCAAAGTTTTCATCTATAATAAACACCCAAAAGCAAATTTTGATTAATTGCAAACCTGCTCTGCACAGGTGTAAGAACAAAATAAGGACATTTCGCATAAGCCTCCTGTCATGCTGTGCCTTTACAGTATGTTGGTAGATTTATCATCTCCCTATAACTCAGTTGATCAGTGCAAGGCTCAGTTTACAGCTTCCATTATTATGGTCTACTCAGCTTAACCATGGGCCTTCGACCCCAGTTCTGGGATAAAAAAATTGCCAAAATGCATAACAGATTAATCTTAACCATGCAACCCACAGTCTCTACCAAAATATTGATAGCTGTTTATAATCTGTTGTGGATGAAGGGCTTCATTGTTTTAAAGCTTTCTGATAATATCCCTTATATCCTTATTTTATAATTTATCTCAAAATGTATCTAATTTCACATGAAATTTTAATATTTTTAAATCATCTTTCTTTTTATTACATAACTTTTCAAAAAAAAAAAAATATTGACCCATATCATCTCATTAACAAATTCCAGATGGCCTTCTCTCCATAAGCTATATGACAACAGTTTCAAAAGCAGCCAACTATTAAAATCTTCTTTATTGCTTTGTACATTTTCCCATATTTTCTATGTTTTATTTTAATGTTTAATACATTTTGGATCTCCCGTTTGTATCCATTCTCTCATCTGGTGTCTAAGTGTGAGTTTTTTTTTCTCCCAGGACTCTGGCTGAATAGTTTTTTTTTTCTTTTTTTTTTACTTTATCTTTTCTTGTTTCCCTAAACATTTATTTTATATTCTTGTGGAAAATATGCTACTGTGTTTGAGCATGTGTGTTACATTTATAATATTTTCATCAATCAAATTTATTCTCTGATTTGTCTTATCTTTTCTGATGATAATAAACTTATATCTATAATATTTTGTGCCCTTTTTGCTTCCTTGGCAAGGTAGCCATATATTTCTTTAGACTGATTCAGAAGCTCTGTGATTAGTAGAATATGATCATTTTTAGTTCTGATATCAATTTGGAAAATATAACAGTTTTATTTTAATACTCAACAATCATATAATCTATGTCTTAATTACTTGTGCTTGATTTATAAGTAAGGATACCATTTTCAACTTATTCCCTATTTAATATATACAGATTATATTTTGAAACTAATTTTAATAGGTCTTTGCCATTTGCATGCATGACATTTTTATCTACTAATTTTTAATCTCTCTGTCTTATTGTTCCAGTAATTTGAATACTTGTGAGGCATTCCCTGTGACATTCTAATTTACTTTGGCAAAGCAGATTTGCTTGGGTGCAATAGTTAACATCTTCCATGCATATTTCTCTTTTAGGACCTTGGTTGTATCCACTTTAAAAATCATTCCACTTTCTTTCATTTTTGTCTCTATCCTTTCCCTTCTTCCTCTTTTCTATAACAATGTTGTTTATGTTTTTTTTTAATGTCTTCAGTATTTTACTGTCTACTGATTATCAAACTCCACTGGCCACCCATGCAGGTGAAACTGTTTGTTTGCAGTGCACATTGAAATATTTCCTGAATTTAAAATCATAAAAAAATTGAAGGATGTCTTTTCATTCTTTTTCAGTTTCTGTATATCTGTCATCATAATTGTGCAAAGAAATTCAAATTATATCCATACTGCCTTAGTTGAAAATGTAATTTTAGGAGGTCATCTTTTAATTTAAACTGCATACTATGGTGTTGATTTTCCCTTTTATGTTATTACATACAGTTTTTTGAATTTATAACAGCCATTTTAGTTTCTATGTCTTGATATTTTCATTGTAAAATTATTTTATTTTTTTTACTTTGCTAGTCATACCTTTAACAGTTTAATTCTCTTTCTATTTGTCATTGCACTTATTTTGTCAATATTATTAATTTGTTAATTTACTTTGCTAGTCATACCTTTAACAGTTTAATTCTCTTTCTATTTGTCATTTTTCATTGTTTCCTTTCTTGTAAATTATACATCTCATTCTTCACATTTTGGTTATTTGTCTCAGTTATTTTAATCCTTTCCTTCTTATCTACGATATTGCATTTACCTTATAATCATGTCTGTAATTGTGATTATTTCAGACAACTGGAAATAGTCATCTAAACAGTTAAGATATATGGCTTTCCTGAACAGAAACAACCCTGCCCTCTCACCTTGATTGCATTTTGGCCCTGCTCTGGATGTGTTTTTATGGAGTGCTAGATTTTTGCCTTCACATGCTCAAAAAACACAGCCCTTCACTACATATTCTATATGAATCAATATGCCTTTGAATATATTATATATCTGGCTTTTTTCATTGCTCTCTGCTGTTCTCAAAGGGAATTATTGCATCCTGTGAAGTATTTGCCTTCTCATTTTATTCAAAACTATTATTTTATCTGTTTGACCATTAAGTCTTGAAAATAAAATTGAGTATTTTTTCATTACTAATCTTTTTTTTTTTTTTCAGGCCATTTTCTAACTACATTTCTGAGTCACTGACATATTTCTATATTTATTTTTGAGACTGGATACAGCACCATTTGCAAAAAAAATGGCTAGTTCTTCTTCAGATAGTTATTCATTCACCACGGGCGAGAATGCTGTGTTCAATGTATTTGCAAGTGTTTCACTTTTAGATCAGTAATCTTCTCTACAGTCTAATAGTTGCCATTAACAAAGAGTTTTCTGAATGTGATTTGCACTTCTTTATGGTCTCCTTCCAGCTGAACTTAATTAATTTGTACTTGCTCATGGGATGTCTCACATCTTGTATACTATTAAAAATATGTCCTTCTGTATATAAGCACATTTCCTTTGGGCATCTGTAAATGTTCTCGATCCATAAGTAATTCACTCGTGAGACCACAGATCATACAGCATTCTGAAAGTTTCTAATTGTAACACATGTCTTATTCCCATCATAATATTTTATACTGGTACATCTGTAAAGGTTTACGAAACATTTGTTTGTAACCTTTTTCTGGGCTGCATTTTACTCTTTCAGCTTTTTAGGAAGCCTAGTTACTTCAGACATATTTGGTTTAAATGTTGTAAAAAGTATTACATTTTTCTAGGAAATCACTGTAGTGCCTCTTTTTCTTCTGGCTTTGGCATTTGCAGAATTCTTCTGAGTTATGTTTTCAGTATCAGGCATTAGTCCCTCCAGCATTAGAATCTAGCCAGCATATTTCAGATGTATCACTGTTATTTTACACTTACTCTTACGTAACTTATAATAATGTTATTTTACTCTGTTCTGTAGGCGTATCAGTCATTTTCATGTCTTCTTGTGTCTGACACCAAACTAACAAAGTACCATTTATTTTCACAATATCCTATCATACGTGACACAAGCCAGAAATTACAACCCAGTGTAGTTTTTATTATAAAAGTCAATATATCCACTCATAAGCTTTCAGAAAATACACACTTACCCTTATTCCGGGAAAACAATATATATATATATATATATATATATATATATATATATATATATATATATATATACACATATATGGGTTCCATACACTGGATCAAATTTTCACTAATTCGAAATAGTGCATGGAATGCTCACTGCAGCAAAAGTGCACTTAATCGACACTGCACTTACATGAAGTTCAGTACAACGAACGGGTGTTGTACTGAACTTCCGTGCAGTACTCAGAGGCTTTAGGGTTAGGGCACGGGTCATAGTAAGGGGATAGCCCATAGGGTTATCCCCTTACCATGACACATGCCCTAACCCTAAGGTCCATGATGACTGCAGCCCAGTGAAGGACATAGCAATGTCCTCCACTATGGTTCGATAGTCATGGACCTTAGGGTTAGGGCATGGGTAGAGGTAAGGGGATAGCTTTACTAACTATCCCCTTACCCTAACACATGCCCTAACACTAAGGTCTGTGACTATCGCACCATAGGGGAGGACATAGCTTGTTTTTTATGTCCTCCACTGTGCTGCAGTGTTTTCAGTGAAGTGCACTTACGCAAAAGTTCACTTTCGTTAAAGTGAACTTTTGCAGAAGTGAGGCTTCCTATTACAAGTTTGAAGTAGTGAACTTTTGTTCTTGTAATAGGAATCCATATATATATATATATATATATATATATATATATATATATATATATATATATACACATATATATATAAACTAAAATAACATTGACTATGGCATAGATGATCTAAGCTTGATGGCACACCCAAAATACCAGCGATTGTCTCCTTCTCTAGTTCACAGGGGCTACCTGCACTGGTAAAATATTAAAGTATGCTTTGAAATTCTTTTGTGTTAGTTCAGTTGGTTCTACTACCACTGGAAGTATCAGGATGTATGTATTCTACTTTCTTTGAGTTTTTGCTTGCATGCCTTTATATTTTAAAATGTTGTATCTTTCAGTGTTTAAGACTATAGTCATTGGATATAAGCAATAGCTAATATTCTCTTGAAATCACATTATTCAGATTATAAAGATCAATATTAATGCAAAAGTCTGTCTTGCTTTGTTATCAATCACTTATTCTGTTTAATTATTTCTAAATTTTCAACTGACTTTTTTTCATGCTGTTTTCAATGCCTATCGGTCACTAATACTTTTTCTTGGAACACGTATCACTGGCAGAGCACTAGGTTGATTTGTCTAAAATATTCTCTACTCAGACATGAGGTGGTATTCATAGTTACTTGGGCAAATATGATAAGGGCATTCCTGATGCTTCTGAATGACCATAGCAAAGGCATAATATATACAGGCCATTTATTCTAATGTGCAAGGCCTGAAAAATAGTGAGATGCAAATGAGAAATGTTGTGAAGCATAGTATGCTAATAAGTTGGTTTTGCAATTCATAGTCTGGGATCCCTGCGGAATATACATCCATTGTTAAATATGGTGTTTCACCTTTGATATTGGAGTTGCAATCCACAAACTTGCTTGTCCAAGTACGCACAAGCACTTCCCTGACATACAAATTCCCCAGCTGCTCCCTCATTAGTTTGTAGTAAGTATGCATAGGCACTAAAATTACTAAAAGTAAATTATTTTGCCCAGCAATCACTTCAGTAGTCTGACCATGTATGCACAAGCACTGCTCTGACACACAAAGGAATTATTTACCCCAGTGACCCATTCAATAATATTTAGTAGTATGCACAAGCTATGAAATGAAACATTCATCCAAGCGACCCCTTCAGTAACATGCCCCAACATGCACAAGTACCAAAATTAAACAGTCACCCAAGCCCCTTCAGTAACATGTCCCACTATGCACAAGCATTAAATTGAAACATTCACCCAAGCGACCCCTTCAGTAACATGCCCCAACATGCACAATTATCAAAATGAAAATTCACTCAAGCCCCTTCAGTAACATGTCCCAGTATGCACAAGCTCTGAAATGGAACATTCATCCAACTGACCCTTCAGTAAAATGTCCAGGTATGCACAAGTATTATAATACATTTACCCAAGTAACCTCTCCAGTAAAAAATGCCTAGGTATGCAGAGGACCAAGTCACCTCCCCTCTCATCTCTGTATTCTAAGTGAAATCTGTTGCTTTCTGGCATAACTTCAGGGTGATTTATATACTTTGTATACAAATGACTTCATTATCGATTCATGTCTATGAATCAAAATCATGCTTCTACATGTAAACTGCCTTAACTGTATAATAGCTGCCCCCTATCATGTATACATTAATCACGTTATGCATTTCCAATGGGCGGGGAGTGTTCACAAAAAGTCCTCTGCATTTCTGTAGTCATCCTGACAATCTGGGATTTGCATAATCTCCTAGCACTGTTTTTCATGGATCAGTACTTTGAAAAGCAAAGTCCTAGACTATGAATACCCCCCATGCTATGGAAGATACTGTTACTATGACTATCTCACTCTTTTAGCAAGCATTGACTTTCTGCTTTTAGACTGCACATTTGTTTTACCAATCCTAGCTTCTCAGAAGCCAAACAACCCAGAATATTAGACTTCACTTAAAATGCTATAATGTACTTTTAGTTTTGTTTCATTTTTATGTTGGTGTCTTGCCTGGCTTTCATGCTTATCTTTCTGCTTCTGATGCATTTCCAGATTTTGCTGCAATGTTTTTTTTTTCTTATTTTAATAGCACCAAACTATCTTCCATTCAACAACCAGTACATTCTTTTTAAATACACTTGCTTTCCATTGTACACATTTTCAGAATTCTTCTTTTCAGTTTAGTGTAGCCTGGCAGATGGAGCAGAGGATTAAGGCTATGAGCTGTTAATGAACTACTTCCGGTGGTACAGAGTTTGACTCCATCAGTCTTCATTTAACTACTGTGGGACCTATAGCAAGTCATTTAACCTGACAGTGCTTTGGGACAACTGAGAACTAATGATTGGATAGCAAGCCTAGTCATGACTTAAGAAACAATAAGCTTCTAGAAAGATGATTAAATGCAGGATAATTGTTGTTCTTGTTGTTATAACTACACCTACTACAGAACATTTGCATTTCAAGTCCACCAAACTTTCTGTGCATCTTTCAGCTAAGTCATACATCCACATTATTTTCTACGATGGTTTCTTACTTTATTTCTTCTCATTTTTGCCTTTTATTTTACTTACATTTTATCTTACAAAATTCCATTTTCTTAATTAAAGTCTATGTGTAACTATATATCGTGCCTGGCAAATACCCTGAAAAGTTAATAATCTTATAGGTTCATTGTCTTGGTGTTAGAATATGTACATAGCAATTAAATGTTTGTGTTATTTTTTTTTTTTATTTTAATTTAAACTAAAAATAGCCTATTTCTGGTAACCATTAAAAATCTTGGGACCTGCAGATAGAAATAGGGAGATATGGTGACTGAACGGCACAAAATCCAGATTTACATATATTAAGTCTAAGATGCCCTTTCTTGGAATATTCCCTTTTCTCTGAAGTACAGTGATCTCAGAATTCATCTACCTATCTATCTGTCTATCTATCTATCTATCTATCTATCTATCTATCTATCTATCTATGTATCTAGGTTTGGTCAGGGGGTACAGGGGTAGGCCATTTCTAAAACAACAATTTTGAAATAGAAGAGTGTTGTTCAGTATCAGCCCTTCTTCTGTATTTTTGTCTTAATTTGTTTTTATATCTCAAGATTTTAATAGGGAACACTATTTTTGCAAGCTTGCCAAATTCTGGTTGCTGCCTGCTGAGACTCTCGTTATCAATATCACATCCAGTCTTGAGATGTCATGATGGGAGGGGGGGTTCGAAGGACATTGCCATTAGCCTAAACCCAGTATGTTGAGACAAGTCGGGAAAAATACAAAGTGACAGAATAGAGCCCTAAAATAATTAATGTTTAATGAAGATACAGAAAAAAGATGCACAATGTTCTTCATGGAGATTTAGTGCTGTGCAGTTACATGCTATGTTGCATTTGTTGCTGGATCCCTATAACTATGATTGGCTAGAAGCTGTAAAAATAACAAAAATGACATGCCATTTTCCCCATTTGTCCCTATTAATAAAGTGCATGTACTGTTAACAGAGGGGTATGTCCATGGGATCAGGAGTTCACAATATAAAAATAGTCACTGAAACTAATGTTAGAATATGGCAAAATCTGAGAGAGGAAAGCTTCTACCCTGCTGTGACATCATGAAGTAACTGCAATCACAGAAACATAGTATGGAAGGTGAATGCATCGGCAGTGATAGCATGTTTTTAAAGTCCTATTTGCAAATAAAAATCATAATTTCATATGAAAATAGGACCCAGACAGTCACTAGTTACCATAAAAGTTCTCAAAATGTGGACAGAGAATACAAATGATGCATCCTGTGTTATCACTTTGCACACATTTGCACATTTAACTACATACTTGCATTTTTTCATTCATTGACCATGCATCCAGACCACTTGTTAAGGTTATATTTATTTCTTTGAATAGTCTTAACCTTTGTTAATTTCTTACAGCACAAACTATTTAATGAGCTATGCTTCTCTTAAAAAATGACTGTGTGTGGCTCAGTTCTTTAGCTCAGTGACAATTAACTTTAGTCTCTATAGAATCTTCTGCTCTTGTATGGGGATAAATGGTGAATAGCAATAGGTTATTTCTAGGCTCACAATTATTTTTGAATGTCTTTCTAATTGCTGCTGTTTTGCCTTTTCCTTCTTCTAAAAATGCAGTAGAATTAAATGCCTTCAAGGATTCCTCTCAACAACATGCAAAAATGGGGCCCATTAGAGTGAATCACAAAATAACGAAATATAGAGACTGAATGGCTGAAAGATCATACTTACATATACTAAGTCTGAGATGTCATTTCATGAAATATTCCCCATTTTCTGAGGTATAGCGATCTCGGAGTTGGTATATATAAGTTTGGGAAGTGTGGGGGCTTGCCCTTCATATGGGGGTGTAAGAGGTCTTGCTTCCCCTTTCAAAAAGAAGTTTTAGGGAAAAGAGCAGCTTTCTAAATTCAAAATGTATTGAAATAGATGGAAAAAGTGAAAGTGATTCAGATAGAGCAGGCTCAACAATGCTCCCAAGTTAGCAAATGAAAAAAAAATTAAAAGAAGGGAGATGTATTATATTCAAACTAGAAACAATAAATATTAAAATTTTGAAAGTAAGATAGACAACTGCAGAAGTACTAAAACAACGTGATATAAGCACTCTTTGTGTGCAAGCTGTGAAGTATTCAGAGATAAAATACAGTAAGACTTCTCTTGTGAAGTACACAGGAATGCTCAATGTCAATATTTGAGCTAAAGGAAAAAATCAGGCTTGAGTAGGTGGAAATGAAGTAACAGAGCCAGCAAATGTAATGGTTGTAGTTTGTAGGAATAATGGGAATAAAGTACTTAGAATTACTGATTTGTGTGGTCTTAACAGAAAGAGGATGTTACATGAGGATAATAAACATTTTGTGTTATAGAAGATGCAGTTTCCTTACTGAGGGGACTGGAACTGCGGTATCAATAAAGACATACGAGTGTAAAATAATGTAAGAGCAAGTCAGTCACCCATATTCAGCAAGCAGCCGTGCCGAAATAAGTTTGGCAGGGACCGTTCCTGTTCAGCATGGCAGTGCGCCATGCATATGTATGAAGGCGCGCTGCCGTGCTGTAAAACAGACATGGTTCCGTGTATGAGTGTAGGGGGTGTGTCTGAGAGCAGAGCTCTGACAATATACATGACCCCTGCACTCCAAAATTGCCTTTCGGCAATTTAAAATGACCAAGAATGCTTGTAACACCCCCAACCCATCAGGATAACAAATCTGGTCAAAGCCATAAGGGACAATCATCCCTACCAAGACAAAAGTTGTTAGAATAACACATTTAGCATAAGTACATAATGCACACCTCCCAACCTATCAGAGTAAGGAATGTGGACAAAGCCAAAAGGGACAATTATCACACAAAGCAGAAAGCTGATAGAATAACAAGTTCAGCATTTGGATGGATATTCTGAAGGGTACAAACAAAAAAATGCAACAAATAATTTTTTTTAAACATGCAATAAAGTTTAAGCGTAGCTGCATGGGTGTGCCCATTGCTTAGCTACACTTAGTCCAGCTTAAACAGCACAAGAAGTTAAATAGCAAGAGACATACAACACAAGCAATACTGCAATAGTGTAGTGGTTAGAGCACATGCTTTACAAACAGCCATTCCTGCTTCAATTCCCCCTGTAACCAGTTTGCATTTTACATGTGAAACCAGTACATAAACATTTTTTAATAATTAGCTACTAAATAACATATATTTGTTAACTAGAGTACTGTAGTAAATCCAGATGTGAGGTGTCAGTTTAATAAAGATGTGAAACCCCCATATAAACACAAGTGCCCCGTACCGTATAGTCACACATGAATAAATGTAATGAAAGCACATTGGGCGGTGTCAGGGACAGTAAACAAATGTATAATATGTAATGAATGTTGAATCAATCCCATACAGCAGATAGTTTATAAAATAAAAAATAAGCAATGCTAAGCATTGCACAACTTTGCTGACTGGGTGTAAGCATTTTGTACATATGAATACTAAGCAATGAATAGCCCAGCTAAGTGGATTTGCCCGTTGACAAGCAATGCTGAACCTGCCCCTTTAAGCACTGCCAACCTTAGCTAAGCAGGTATGCCCATAGCTTAGCTTAGCTCACCATATTCAAAACCATCCAATCACAGAAAGGGGTGGGAAATTGGCCATATATAAACCCCACAGCCGGGAATACAGCTCATAACTGGTTGCAGCTTCCCACTGTAAGTAGTATGGCAGGAGTTGGTGAGGGCATGTGCTTCTGGGCACAGTGCTGGGGCATACAGTATTCCAAGTTCATGGTAGGACTACTGGTACAAAATCATGATGAGAGACTGCTGCAGGGCCAGTACCAGGGCTCCCAGTATAAAGCGGAAGCCTGGGACCATCTTGCCCATGATCTCACCAGTGCCACTGGTATCCCTCGGACTGGTGAGCAGGTCTGGCACCACTATGCAGACTTGAAGTGGAGGAAGAAGGAGCTCTTGGATGAGTGGGTCCAAGAAGCAAGGCAGAGGGGTGATGTCCCAGCAGTGTGTAAGTAGTCATACCAATAACTTTTTACTAATGTCCAGCCTGTGCATGTGATGGATAGATATGCCTAAATATTTCTTAGTTTCCCTTACAGCTGCAGCTGCGGGGGGGGTTGTGAATCAGGAAGCCCATGGTAGTAGGTTTCAAAGTCTGCATCACACAGCTGTTGAGTAACAATCCTGTTTGTAGTAGTCATACCAAATAAATATAAATTAATAGAGAGTCATCTGGCAGTATAAAATCTGCTGTATGGGTTGTACTGAATAAACCAGACAATATGACAGTAATAGTCCCATAGAGGTCATATTTAAATAAAACTGTAACTGCCTGGCAATAAAGTTCTAAATCCTGGACTGGTTGTGTTTACTCTAGTATTGCATGGCATTTAGTATTTCATTCTCTGAATAGTAATATTGTGTCAACCACTGTTACTCACACTGTGCTACATAAAAAAATGTCTAGGAATGTCTGTATAAGACTGTTGTAAGTACAAGATCAGACTGTGCAACCAATACAGACTTAGACAGAAAACACTGCAAGAATAGACAGCAATATTCAAATGGTACACTGATGAAACCTAAATTGTACTTTTAGCAGACACAGTCATGGTTCGAATCCTGGGAGTGGTAGTAATCTGTATGCATAATCATACCTCTCAACTGTACAGATTTTTGCAGAATGTCCAGATAATTGGCTCATATTTTCTGCCTGTTCCTCTGTCTCTCTGGCAAATCAGTGGGATGATATCAGAATTGTAGTCACTAAATAATGACATACATTTGATTTTCAGACCTCAAAACCTTCAGAAAATGTATATTAAAACAAATCATGTTACTCTAACAACTCTCCAAGTTTATGAGAGCAATATTCAAAATATGTCCTTATTTCTACCCATATGTTGTCAAGCTTTGTCCAGAGTGTGCATTAAGACATTGAGAGGTATGTGCATAATGGTAACTAGGAATCCTGGAATATGTATAGAAACAGTCAGGTAGTGTTAGCAAACATTCCCCTCCACAGGTCTACCAGGTAAGAGATGTAGAATTTAGCTATAAGACAGTTGAAGTATACACTGTAAAAATAACACTCGACTGGTCTGGCCAACTGCATAACTCCGAACCACACCAAATAAAACCAATGACAGTCCCAGTCACAGAAATATGCACTGACCACGAAGATGCAACCACTTTCCTTTTATTTGAATGTTAAAATAACAGCAAAAACTGGTTGAGCGCTTTCATCTACTATGGTAGATTTCATCAGAACCATTACTAACAGCCATTATCCACTTTATATATGGCCCTAAACCAATCAAAAACTAAAAACGTGTATGCTATACAAACTAATTAAAATTTAAAGTGCTCAGTGCATGATTCCACAATATCTACCTATCACATTTTTCTTTTCTTTTTTATCACAAATAAAACTTATGTGTTGAAACTGTTCATCAGACATAATTGATATAAAGACACAATAATATATATTTACTGATAATACAAACAGTTCACATAATATTTACAGATATATGTACAAAGTGTTAAAAATGTTAAAAATCTAGAATGTCTAATGTTTATAATGCTATATATGTATGGTCCCCAATGATGACCTGACCTAACATTACTTCTGCCATGGCTTATCTGAATAGTCCTCGTATTTGCTCTTCACCTATACTTCTCTAAAACTGACTTAATAGATATAGTATCATTAAGCCCTGGAAATTCAGAAGCATTAAACTTAATTTGCCATCTTGTTTCCTTTTCTCTCAATGATAATTTTATATTCCCACCCCTAGGATTAGGTTTAATAGATTCTAAAATACCAAAATCAAAGGAGCTGCAGATACTATTACCATTGAGATGTCTCCATAATGCATTATTTGTATCCTGCCTTTTTATCCTGTAATAATGCTCATATGTTCTATTCCTCAGACATCTAACGGTCATCCCTACATAATAACATGGACATTTTGTACACTTTGTCAGATACACCACATGGGTTGCCCTACAATTACCTTTTTGAAACCTTATAATTGTACTATGGAGATCTTCCAGAGTGATGGTCGTAGCTGGTATGATGTATTTACACTGATTACACCTCCCACATCTGGTTGTTCCCCTA